>NW_027325472.1:0-143391 GCF_036924035.1 Leuresthes tenuis | reverse complement strand
AGCAGGTAAGAAAAGGTTTGACTGCCCGAACATACACCATCAAAAGAGGGAGTGGAGGTGTTCCGCTGTAAGAAGGTGTGAATGTCCGACCATAGTTGGTAAAAAGCGGGTAAGAAAAGGTTAAAATACCCGATTGTACACAATCAATAGCGGGAGCGGAGTTGTTCGGCTACAAGAAGGTGTGAAAGTCCAACCATCGTTTGTCAAAAGCTGGTAAGAAAAGGTTCGAATGCCCGAATATATACCATCAAAAGCGGAAGCGGAGGTGTTCGGCTGCAAGAAGGTGTGAACGTCCGACCAAAGTTGGCAAAAAGCAGTAAAGAAAAGGTTCGAATATCCAAACATAATTAAAAGCGAGAGAGATTGTGTTCAGCTGCAAGTAGGTGTGAATATCCTGCCATAATTACTCACAAACGGGTAAGAAAATGTAGTATTGCCAGACCATACATGATCAAAACAGGGAGCGGAGGTGGTTTAGCTGCAAAAAGGGGTGAATGTCCAACTAAAGTTCAAATATATTAACAAAAGCGGGAGGAGAGGTCTTCGGATTAGAGTGGTTGAAATTTCCAACCATAATCTATAAAATGCGGTGAAAAAAAAAAGGTGTGAAGGAATGAATTTTATAGCAAAATCCGAAATCATGCATAACTCCGCAAAAGGAACGTATTGCTCAACCAAAGGGATGCTTCTTTCTCATTCAGGGTAATATGAGGAACTTTATGCTTGATACATTTTAGACACGGATAACTATGAAGGACAAAGCAATTTTAACTTGGTTTGAGCAAAGCAATTCATTTTATAGGAAAATCCGAAATCGTGCAGGACTCATGAAAGTAAGCTTATTCTCGGATTCCTGATCCTCCAGTGTTGCTCTTTCCTATACTGCAAAATACAGCCTTGTTCTTTGTTGAAATCGATATAGACATTGATAAATATGAAGGACAAAGCAGTTTCCACTTTGTTTGAGTGAAGGAAATAATTTTATAGCAAAATCCCAAATCAAGCAGAACGTATGAAAATAAGCGTGTTTTCGGATTCCTGATCCTTCAGTTTTGCTATTTCTTCTACTGCAAAATACAATGTTGTTCTTTGTTGAAGTCAATCTAGACATTGATAAATGTGAAGGACAAAGCAGTTTTAACATAGTTTGAGTAAAGGAATTCATTTTATACATAAAATCCCAAATCATGCAGAACGTATGAAAATAAGCTTATTCTCGGATTCCTGTTCCTTCAAGTGTTGCTCTTTCTACTACTGCAAAATACAATGTTGTTCTTTGTTGAAGTAAATCTAGGCATTGATAAATATGAAGGACAAAGCAGTTTTCACTTGGTTTGAGTGAAGGAATTCATTTTATACATAAAATCCCAAATCATTCAAAACGTATGAAAAGAAGCTTATTCTCGGATTCCTGATCCTTCAGTGTTGCTTTTTCTTCTACTGCAAAATACAATGTTGTTCTTTGTTGAAGTCGATCTAGACATTGATAAATATGAAGGACAAAGCAGTTTTAACTTGGTTTGAGTGAAGGAATTCATTTTATACATAAAATCCCAAATCATGCAGAACGTATGAAAATAAGCTTATTCTCGGATTACTGATCCTTCAGTGATGCTCTTTCTTCTACTGCAAAATCCAGTGTTGTTCTTTGTTGAAGTCAATCTAGACATTGATAAATATGAAGGACAAAGCAGTTTTCACTTGGTTTGAGTGAAGGATTTGCAGCTGAAAACCTCCCGCTCCCGCTTTTGATTGTGTATAGTCGGGCTTTCGAGCCTTTTCTTACCCGGTTTTTAGAAATTATGGTTAGACATTCAGACCTTGCAGCCGAAGACCTCCACTCCCTCTTTTGATCATACATTGTAGGGCATTCGCACCTTGTCTTACCCGCTTTTTACAAACCATAGTCAGACATTCACATCTTGCAGCTTAACCACCTCAGCTCCCTGTTTTGATCATGTATGGTCTGGCAATACTACCTTTTCTTACCCGTTTGTGAGTAATTATGGCTGGACATTCACACCTACTTGCAGTCGAACAGCTCTGCTCTCACTTTTGATGGTATATATTCGGGCATTCGAACCTTTTCTTAACTGCTTTTTGCAAACTTTGGTCGGACGTTCACACCTTCTTGCAGCCGAACACCTCCGCTTCCGCTTTTGATGGTATATATTCGGGCATTCGAACCTTTTCTTAGCAGCTTTTTACAAACCATGGTTGAACTTTCACACCTTCTTGTAGCCGAACACCTCCGCTCCCGCTTTTGATGGTGTATAGTCAGGCATTTGAACCTTTTCTTTCCCGCTTTTTACAAACTATGGTCGGACATTCAAACCTTCTTGTAGCCGAAAACCTCCGCTCCCTCTTTAGATCATACATTGTCGGGCATTCGCACCTTTTCTTACCCGTTTTTTACAAACCATGGTCGGACTGTCACACATTCTTGTAGCCAAACACATCCGCTCCCGCTATTGATTGTGTACAGTCGGGTATTTTAACCTTTTCTTACCCGTTTTTTACCAACTATGGTCGGACATTCACACCTTCTTACAGCGGAACACCTCCGCTTCCTCTTTTGATGTTGTATGTTTGGGCATTCGAACCTTTTCTTACCCGCTTTTTACAAACTATGCTCGGACATTCAAACCTTCTTGTAGCCGAACACATCCACTCCTGCTTTTGATGATGTATGGTTGGGCATTCAAACCTACTTGTTGCCCGCTTTTCATTAATTTTTGTGGACATTCACACCTTGTCACAGCCAAACACCTCCGCTCCCTGTTTTGATCATGTATGGTTGGACATTCGCTCCTTTTCTCACCCGTTTTTTGCCAACTATGGTCGGCTGTTCACAGCTTCCTCTCCACCATACTTGGTGGGATATTCACACCCACTTGCATCCGAAGACCTTTTGTTGATATTTAGTTGGTCATTCGCAGCTTACCCGCTTTTGGCAAACTATGGCCTTCATGCAGCCAAACACCTCTGATCTCGCTTTTGATGATGTAAGGTTGGGCATTCAGACCTTGTTTCACCTGCTTTTCACCAAATATAGTCGGACATTCACACCTTCTTGCAGCCGAACACTTCCGCTCCACCTTTTAGTGTTCTATCACACCTTTTTTTTCACCGCATTTTATAGATTATGGTTGGAAATTCTCAACCACTCTCATCCGAAGACCTCTCCTCCCGCTTTTGTTAATATATTTGAACTTTAGTGAGACATTCACACCTTCTTGCAGCTGAACCACCTCCGCTCCCTGTTTTGATCATGTATGGTCTGGCAATACTACCTTTTCTTACCCGTTTGTTAGTAATTATGGCTGGACATTCACACCTACTTGCAGCCGAACACCACCTCTCCCGCTTTTGATGATGTATGGACGGGCATTCTTACCTTTTCTAACACATTTTTCAGCAATTATGGTCGGAGATTCACACTTACTCACAGCCGAACAACTCCGCTCCCGCATTTGATGGTGTATAGTCGGGCATTCTCACCCTTTCTCATCAGCTTTTTGCAAATTATGATCTGACATTCACACCTGCTTTTGATAATGTATGGTTTGGCATTCGCACCTTTTCTTACCCATTTTTCAGTAATTATGGGTGGACATTCACACCTTCTTGCAGCTGAACACCTCCTCTCCCGCTATTGATTGTGTACAGTCGGGTATTTTAACCTTTTCTTACCCGCTTTTTACCAAATATGGTCGGACATTCACACCGTCTTACAGCGGAACACCTCTGCTCCCGCTTTTGATGGTGTATAGTCAGGCATTTGAACCTTTTCTTACCCGCTTTTTACAAACTATGGTCGGACATTCAAACCTTCTTGTAGCCGAAAACCTCCGCTCCCTCTTTTGATTATACATTGTTGGGCATTCGCACCTTATTTACAAACTATAGTCAGACATTCACACCTTGCAGCTGAGCCACCTCAGCTCCCTGTTTTGATAGTGTATGTTCGGGCATTCTAACCTATTCTTACCCCCTTTTTACAAACTATGCTCGGAGATTCACACCTACTCACAGCCGAACAACTCCGCTCCCGCATTTGATAATGTCTTGTCCGGCATTCTAGTCTCTTCTAACACATTTTTCAGCAATTATGGTTGGACATTCACACCTACTCACAGCCGAACACTTCCGCTCCCACATTTGATGGTGTATAGCCGGGCATTCTCACCCTTTCTCATCAGCTTTTTGCAAATTATGATCTGACATTCACACCTACTTGCAGTCGAACAGCTCTGCTCCCGCTTTTGATTATGTTTGGTTGGATATTCGAACCTTTTCTTAACTGCTTTTTACAAACTTTGGTCGGACGTTCACACCTTCTTGCAGCCGAACACATCCACTTCCACTTTTGATGGTATATATTCGGGCATTCGAACCTTTTCTTACCCGCTTTTTACAAACCGTGGTCGGACTTTCACACCTTCTTGTAGCCAAACAACTCCGCTCCCGCTATTGATTGTGTACAGTCGGGTATTTTAACCTTTTCTTACCCGCTTTTTACCAACTATGGTCGGACATTTACACCTTCTTACAGCGGAACACCTCCGCTCCCTCTTTTGATGGTCTATGTTCGGGCATTCGAACCTTTTCTTACCCGCTTTTTACAAACTATGGTCGGACATTCAAACTTTCTTGTAGCCGAACACATCCACTCCTGCTTTTGATGATGTATGGTTGGGCATTTTCACCTTTTCTTACCCATTTTTCAGTAATTATGGGTGGACATTCACACCTTCTTGCAGCTGAACAACTCCTCTCCCGCTTATGATCATGTGCGGTTTGATATTTGAAAATTTTCTTTCATGTTTTAAAGCAATTATTGATGGACATTCAAATCTTCTTGTAGCCGAACACATCCACTCCTGCTTTTGATGATGTATGGTAAGCTTTTCTTACCCGCTTTTTACAAACTATGGTCGGACATTCAAACCTTCTTGTAGCCAAAACCCTCCGCTCCCTCTTTTGATCATACATTGTTGGGCATTCGCACCTTATCTTACCCGCTTTTTACAAACTATAGTCAGACATTCATACCTTGCAGCTGAACCACCTCCGCTCCCTGTTTTGATCATGTATGGTCTGGCAATACTACCTTTTCTTACCCGTTTGTGAGTAATTAATCCCAAAATATTGAGCATAAAATAAGTCTTTATGCTGATGATGTATTACTTTTCCTTCAGAACTCACAGACGTCTCTCAGTCACACGATCACACTCATAAATAAATTCTCAGCACTTTCTGACTACTCTATCAACTGGTCTAAGACCACAGTTCTGCCCATTAACTGTAGGGTCCATAATATACCTGCGATCACTTTACAGTCAGGAAATATTAGATATTTAGGCATAAACATTTCCTCCAGGCTCTCAGAGCTAACAAAGCTAAATTATGTGCAATTATTAAAGACAGTAGAGGACGATCTCTCGTTGGAAGTCCTTACCTATATCACTTATGGGGAGAGTTACATCCATTAAAATGATGATACTACCAAAAGTTAACTATTTGTTCTCAATGATGCCCATAAAACCATCTGCTACTTGGTTTAAGTCACTAGATTCATGCATCTCCAAATTTCTGTGGAAAAACAAACCACCACGTATTAGTTTAAAAACCCTACAGAAGACCAAGGACAGTGGTGGATTAGATTTACCTCATTTTCAGCACTATTCCTTAGACAATAGGTTACAATATATATCAAAATGGTTTAAACCTTGTTGTTGTCACAGTTCCCAGAGACGTTGTAATCGTTGAGGATTCTATATTCACCCCCTCATTAGAGGCACGTAATGCAGATTGATGACACTGAATCTTCTTCTCTGTTCATTGCTGGCATCATTCCCAGCATCGTAAGTGTTCGTGGCATTGTTAGCCTCTTCTTCTGGATCTTGATATCGAGAATCCTTTTGTATTTCTGGTTTGTCAGTCCTCTGTCTTCGTTCACCGGAGTCTTTGTCTTTTTGTCCTTGAGTTTGGTGATTTTTTCTTCTTTTGATGCCTTGACACAATGTGACAGGTGATACCACGTGGGAGATCCTGTAACTTGGATTGCTGTCCCTGTGCTGCGAAATGGCTGTGCTGCTCAAATGGTCTCTCCTTCATCATGGTTACATGCTGCCATTCCGACATCTCGCCATTCCGACATGGGTCTCCAATTGTCGGAATGGCGACACTTAATTTTTTATCAAACGTCCCACCATTCCGACACTTTTTTCCTCCTATGGTCGGAATGGCGGTATGTTTTTTGTTTTCTTTTAACATACCGCCATTCCGACAGTTCCTTTTAATAGCCTATTTTTTACCCAAAACATTTTGCACTAATGATATGCCGGCGCAAATACGCCCTAAAGTTTGGCGCACAAGCTTTGCACATGCAGAGGCCACAGCCTCGCAAACAAACTTTAATAATCTATTATCAAAATCCCCTGAATTTCAAATATAAAAATACAGATATTAATATAACTCTGGCGAGACTGAAACTGATTAAGCAGAAATACAGTGTCAGTGAGCTGTCACAGCAGCCAGCTGGAGCGGAGCTCTCCACAGAGCCCATGCGTCTTTTGCACGCTGTCATCATATGCAAAAGTAATAATTGCAATTACAGATATCACGGCTACTGCACAGGACACAGTTGCGAGCACTCTGCCTTGCCTTGCCAATAGAAGAAGATAGAAATGACAGCATAGAACGTATAAAACACAACAAAATGCAGTAAAAACGTTTATTCATGTTATTCACGTGATTTATGAGTACTCACTCCAATTTTGGGAAGCGCGGATGGGTTTTGCGCATTTGGCACAAACACACAGCCGCAACGGTTGTAGCTTTATACAGCCTGTTGATATCTTAAGGACCTAACTGGTCACACCTGGGACTAATTGTCATGTAGAGATTGTTTTTACATGACATTACAGCTGAACATATAGCTTTCATCCACAAACCAACGTGGGAGAGCCCGAAGACGCATGTGCCAGACGCACATAGGCATGCGTAAAACCAATTTTGACCACTTCATACTGTTTATTTGCTTTCTTTTAGTTAACTTTCGTTTCTTTTGGATTCTTGTGCGTGTTATGGAGCCGTTTTGGTCCATGTTTGTAAGCCTTTTTTTCCTGGATTAAATTTTCGGAAGTTGAAACAAGTGGCATTGGAGTGTGTGATTGAAAACCACCGCGGACTGCTTCTCCTCCTCCAGTTGCCGAGACTTTGTGTTTTTAATAACGCTTGTCTATAAACATGTTAAACATATAAATTGCATGAACAGAAAGAAGGGACTCACCTGTTGAGTAACACACATTTCCTTATACGGAAAGCCTTGTCGGAATGGTGGGACATTTGAACGTCAGAATAGCGGGATGTCGCAATGGTGGGATGTCGGAATGGTGGGACGTTTGCATGTCGGAATGGTGGTATGTCGGAATGGTGGTATGTCGGAATGGTGGGATGTCGGAATAGCGGGATGTCGGAATGGCGGGATTTCGGAATGGGTGTTGCCACCCCCTTCATCATATACACAGTTATTTATACATCACCTTCCACCATGAAGCATTGTCCCTTTTTGTTTCTCTCTTTGTTCTTAAAATGCTGTTATGCATGTCTAAACCAATCCATTAAATTAGATCATTTTGGCAGTAAAGCGATCTACAATGTGCTTGGTCGCAAAGCTGCTCATCTGTGGTAAACAGCTCTTCAGAAAGGCATTCTTCAATTGATTTCACTAATTCTATGTAATAATTTTGTGATTTCCTACAAAACTACACTTCTTCTCCCATCTGTCTGAGTATTTAATATTGTCTGGGTCCCGTTAAAACATGTATTTTTCCCATCTAATTCCTTGTTTGCTTTAAAACAAGTATTCCCCATTTTCTATCCCTTCAGTAGCCAACCAGTTTGTATGGAGTACACTGGAGCAACTTGACTGATCAGTAAAACACTGCTTTTGTTGTCACCGCAAGGCTTCCCCCGTCGGTTGTTTCACTGAGACACTACTGAGTAACTATAACTCAACACAGTTTATACACATAACATTCATATACATACTAACAAACAAACAAACAATTATTTATCGCAATTTTCTCATCTCTGTTTGAACGTACACCCAGGTAAATATTCCTGTAGTCTTCTC
Source organism: Leuresthes tenuis (assembly GCF_036924035.1). Taxonomy (NCBI): domain Eukaryota; kingdom Metazoa; phylum Chordata; class Actinopteri; order Atheriniformes; family Atherinopsidae; genus Leuresthes; species Leuresthes tenuis. Next base: position 135,248 of record NW_027325472.1, on the reverse strand, counting down.
ATACCGACTATGGACCCATTCATTGTTTAACTTCACTGTTTTGCAAATCCTAATTGAATATTACACATTGACATTGAACTTTACTTGATAAGCAGGTCTTCATTGCATTCAGCAGCCTATATGTGAGCATCTATGTGTAAGCTGTTCTTCTTTGCATTTATCAGCAGCAAGCAATTCTTCATTGCACATGCATATGAAAATAGTAAAACAATTCCAATGCGTTAGCGAAACCTTCTATATCAGGAGTGTCCATCATGATGCTGGGAATAGAACCTCTTTCCCAGAATAGTTCAACCTTCATTACTCAACTGATCATAACTCCGCAATGAGCACATTTCAAAGTATCATTCCTCTACATATATTCAAAAATCTATGTGTAAATGTTTAATATTTCTTATATTTGTTGATGTCATTCTGTGTGCATGTGGCCTAAACCCAATCTCTGTGTGGCAATTTTAATTTAAACAAGTTGAACTCTGCCTCTGATCATTTAAAAAAGGTGTGTACCAATATCAACCTTTCTCAGGTAATTACTGATCCTACAAAACCAAAGAGATCCTTCAAGGTTGTCCCTGATTGGCTCAATCTTAACAAATCAAAGGTAGAAAATCCGCAGTATCTGAACTTGGTGTTAGTTATCACTGCTCAATAGCCTGTATCAGAATTGCAAAAATGAAAACATTAGGTCCACGCTTGGTATCCAGATCCTGAAACATCTCCATGAGCAGGCTTTTTTTTAACTGATCTGTTGAATAGTTATATGACACTGTTAAAATCCCAGATGAAGATCTAGCACTTGACCATTTTTGTAAATCTTCTAATTCCATAGTTGATAAACACGCCCCTTTTAAAAAGTATAGAACTTAGAACAGGTCTATCCCTGGCTTTCGGCAGAACTGTCTTCTTTACTTTTTTTTCCCCTTGTCCTGTTCAGCATTATGTCAGAAGAATTGTAGTCTGAATACCTATGATGCCAAACAGATTTGTTTTGCCAAGGGAAGTTTTATAAATGTAAAGCTCCCCTTGATGCCCATTTATTTATTTCTTTTTACAATATATGACATGAACTGAACTGAACCGGACCGGGGGACAAGGAAAGAAGAAGAGGAAAGAAGAGGAAACAGAAAAAAAATAGAAACAAAAACCAGACAACCAGCTGCTACACCTGTAAAAAACAAAACAGACAACAATCCATGGCCTATGAGGGGAATCCAGCCTTAGCGCCAAGAGGAGCACCTGAAAGCAGACAAGCAGAGAAAAAACAAACACACAAACAAACAAAAACAAGCACAAGAAGCGGCAATCGCATACAACACAGCTGTGGATATAGATGACCTGAGATGACATGATAATACATCAACTGCTTAGTGACCATGCTACTGGACTAATGAATGTGTGTGTGTGTGTGAGAACATGCAACACCCATGGCACAGGACCTACATGATAACCGTGCTTAGTTATGAGTGTATAAGCGTACAGGGCCACAATCCACAGCCCCCCAAACAATCAGAAGCAGGCAGAGAGGGCCACAAGACCCAGGCCACCAGCAGCCCCCACAGAGCACAGAACCCAGGTAGCCCACCGCAGGGGCAACCACGCATCCACCCAGAAGACTGCAGAGGAAGCCCCCGGAAAGAGCCCCCATAAGCATAGGGCAGAGGCACTCCGGGAACCAGGGGCAACAGCCCACCGACCCCGCCAGGCCCCAGCCGCCCAGACATGGGCCGTGCACTGGACCTGGGCCCCAGGAGCCCGAGCGCCCCCAAACCCCCCGGCAGAGGCCCCACCCAATACCCAGGAGGGCCAAGCGCCCCAGACAGCCACAAAGTGGGTCAGCGCCTGCCCCAGCGCCCCTGGCCAAGTGCCCTGGGAGTCAAGACGTGCCCACAGGTGGGTGAAGTCGCGAGCAGTGGGGAGAGGCAACGCTGATGCCCCATCGGGAGAAACACAGGCAGGCCAGGCGACAGCAAGTCCCAGATCCAGGCCCAATCATTACCACACACACTTTCACGTCCCATACATCCACACATCCACACATCCTACCTCCCTCGACTCTGCTGGGGTGTAGTGCAGCGGGCACACCAGGAGGCCAGCAACCCCCCAGCCACCACAGACCCCGAACCAGCAGAACAATTAATTAATCCTCCTGGCCCCTCCTGCCCCGAGCAGACACCAGGAAGCAGGGGTGTGCGAAGAAGACCCCTCCCCTCACCCTTCTGGCTCTTCAATATTTTGTAATAGTGAGCAATTAAAATTGAGGGGCAGCCAAACTTGTAGAACTGGGAGCGCGGCACTCTGGGCAGCCTACATACCCAAAGAGCCCCGCCCACCAGATGCCACTCAGTGTAACCACCCCCCAAGACCTAATGTGTGTGTGTGAGTGTGTTTGATAAGTACTAATGTCTAAGGTGTAATTAAAACAGGGGCAGGGAACTGCAGAGTGCAACCAAAGGGGACCACCTACGTGGCCCCATCCACTACACCCCACCGAACACACACGCCCCCAAAACCCTTCATGTGTGAGTGTGTGCTGTGTACAGGAGCCAGAAGGGAGAGGGGTATGGGGATATATACCGGGGGAGCTACTCTCCCCCAGAGAGGGCAGCCAGGGACTGGCTGCAATAGGCATCCCCGCTACCTGGGAGCCAGCAATGGGCAGGAGGGCCTGATGTCCACCAGGCTCGGGGCCTGCAGCGACCATATTCCGGGAGCTACTGTACCCCCAGAAGGTACCCATCCCGCCCCACCCCACTCAACCCAACCCCACCCCGGAGGACCTCTACAAAAAACAAACAAACAAACCACCCGGTCACACCAGTCGCAGCAGCCCGGGCCTGAGACCCACCATCACCCAGCAACCCACCACCACCACTATGTGATAAAACTAATCAGAGGGGACCAGAGAGAATGAAATTCAGCCAATTGATGTTGTTTCCATGCTAATATAATCTAAAAGAAAATTTCTAAACTGGTTAATACACAGATTGTTCTTCGCTTTCCAGTTCATGAGAATAGTTTTCTTTGCGATACATAACACTGTGACAACCATGTGTGCTGAGTTAATTTCCATGTTGATGTTGTCTAAGTCACCCAGTATGCACAGTGTGGGGCATGCAGGGATGCTACACTTTAGCCATGTTGATAGGTCCTCACAGACTTCAAGCCAGAACTTCTGGACAGGCGCAGAAAACCACAAAGCGTGTACATAATCATCAGGTGTGTTATCTGTGCAATGTGAGCAGATGTTTGAGTGTGTTAGACCCATCCTGAACATCCTTTGTCCTGTATAGTGTGTTCTATGAAGGATTTTGTATTGTATGAGCTGTAAATTAGGATTTCGAGTCTTTATGAAGGTGTTCAAACATATTTGTGGTTAGAAGCTATGACCAGAACTGATGGATAAATCTGCCTCCCATTTTGAGGATGGAAGAGACATTGTGTCATCTATCTTAGACAATAATTTATATATTTTTGATAGTAGTTTTGGGGTACAGATGCTTAGAAATTCTGCTACCCTAGTCGGGGGTTGTAAGTCTGGTTGGTGGAGGATATATCCATCCATCCATCCATCATCTGCCGCTTATCCGGGGGTCGGGTCGCGGGGGCAGCAGCTTGAGCAGAGAAACCCAGACGTCTCTGTCCCCGGCCACTTCCTCCAGCTCTTCCGGGGGGACCCCGAGGCGTTCCCAGGCCAGCCGAGAGACATAGTCTCTCCAACGTGTCCTGGGTCTCCCCCGGGGTCTCCTCCCAGTGGGACGTGCCCGGAACACCTCCCCAGGGAGGCGCCCAGGGGGCATCCTAACCAGATGCCCGAGCCACCTCATCTGACTCCTGTCAATGCGGAGGAGCAGCGGTTCTACTCCGAGCCCCTCCCGGATGACTGAGCTTCTCACCCTATCTCTAAGGGAGAGCCCAGACACCCTGCGGAGGAAACCCATTTCGGCCGCTTGTATTCGCGATCTTGTTCTTTCGGTCACTACCCACAACTCGTGACCATAGGTGAGGATGGGAACGTAGATTGACCAGTAAGTAGAGGCACCGGTCATACAGAGACCGAACGGCCCCTATCAAGGGGTCCGGCACTCCATATTCCCGGAGCACCCCCCACAGGACTCCACGAGGGACACGGTCGAACGCTTTCTCCAAGTCCACAAAACACATGTAGACTGGTTGGGCGAACTCCCATGCACTCTCCAGGATCCTGCCGAGGGTATAGAGCTGGTCCACTGTTCCACGGCCAGGACGAAAGCCACACTGCATCTCCTGAATCCGAGGCTCGATTATCCGACGGATCCTCCTCTCCAATACCCCCGAATAGACCTTACCAGGGAGGCTGAGGAGTGTGATACCCCTATAGTTGGAACACACCCTCCGGTCCCCCTTTTTAAAGAGGGGGACCACCACCCCAATCTGCCAGTCCAGAGGCACTGTCCCCGATGTCCACGCGATACTGCAGAGGCGTGTCAGCCAAGACAGCCCTACAACATCCAGAGCCTTGAGAAACTCAGGACGGACCTCATCCACCCCCGGGGCCTTGCCACCGAGGAACTTTTTAACCACCTCGGCAACCTCAGCCCCAGAAATGGGAGGCCCCGTCTCCGAGCTCTCCGACTCTGCCTCTTCCGAGCACGTGTTGGTAGGATTGAGGAGTTCCTCGAAGTACTCCCCCCACCGACTCACAACATCCCTAGTTGAGGTCAGCAAAGCCCCGTCCGCACTGTAAACAGTGTTGACTGTGAGCCGCTTCCCCCCCCTGAGATGCCGGATGGTGGACCAGAATCTTTTCGAGGCCGTCCGGAAATCGTTCTCCATGGTCTCACCGAACTCCTCCCAGGCCCGAGTTTTTGCCTCAGCAACCGCCGAAGCCGTGGCCCGTCTGGCCCGTCGGTACCTATCAGCTTCTTCCAGGGTCCCACTGGCCAAAAAGGCCCGATAGGACTCCTTCTTCAGCTTGACGGCTTCCCTCACCACTGGTGTCCACCAGCAGGTTCGAGGGTTGCCGCCACGACAGGCACCGACCACCTTACGGCCACAACTCCGACCAGCTGCCTCGGCAATGGAGTCACGGAACATGGCCCATTCAATGTCCCCCACCTCAAATATGGTTGAAGCTCTGCCGGAGGTGGGAGTTAAAGCTCCTTCTGACGGGGGATTCTGACAAACGCTCCCAGCAGACCCTCACAATACGTTTGGGCCTGCCAGGTCTGATCGGCATCCTCCCCCACCAGCGGAGCCAACTCACCACCAGGTGGTGATCAGTTGACAGCTCCGCCCCTCTCTTCACCCGAGTGTCCAGGACATACGGCCGCAAGTCCGATGATACAACCACAAAGTTGATCATCGAACTGCGGCCAAGGGTGTCCTGGTGCCAAGTATGGACACCCTTATGCCTGAACATGGTGTTCGTTATGGACAGTCTATGACTGGCACAGAAGTCCAACAACATAACACCACTCTGATTCAGATCGGGGGGGCCGTTCCTCCCAATCACACCCCTCCAGGTCTCACTGTCATTGCCCACGTGAGCATTGAAGTCCCCCAGCAGAATGAGGGAGTCTCCGGTAGGAGCATTCTCCAGTGCCTCCCCCAGAGACTCCAAAAAGAGTAGGTACTCTGAACTGCTGTTTGGCGCATAGGCACAAACAACAGTCAGGACTCGTCCCCCCACCCAAGGCGGAGGGAGGCTACCCTCTCGTTCACTGGGGTAAACCCCAATGTACTGGCACACAGCCGGGGGGGCAATAAGTATGCCCACACCTGCTCTGCGCCTCTCACCACGGGCAACTCCAGAGTGGAAGAGAGTCCAACCCCTCTCAAGAGTACTGGTTCCAGATCCCAAGCCGTGCGTCGAGGTGAGTCCGACTATATCTAACGGTCTGATGAAGTTTCAACAATAAACAACAAACTTTGTATTATGAGAAAGAACCAGACTCATTCTTTAGGAATCCGAAAATAAGCTCTATTTTACGAGTTATGCACGAATTCGGATTCTCCTATAAAACGAATTCCTTAACTCAAACCAAGTTAAGACTGCTTTGTCCTTCATATTTATTCATGTCTAATCAAGTTTCAATGATAAACAACGTTGTACTTTGTAGAATGAGAAAGAACTTCTTCAGCAATAAGCATCTCTCGACAAATGACGAAATACAGATTTTGCTATAAAATTAATTGCTATCAGCCTGACTTAAAACTGTTTGTCTTCCTTATTTATCCACTTCAAATCAAGTTTCAACAATTAAAAAATTTTTGTAGTTTGAGAAAGAACAACTTAATCTTGATAGTCTCTAGTATAAAATCTCTAGTATATCTCTAGTATAAAAAGAAGGTAAGCAAAGGTGCGAATGTCAAACCATACATGATCAAAACAGGGAGCGGAGGTGTTTGGCTGAGACTAGGTGTGAATGTCCACCCATAATTAATGAAAAGCGGGCAACAAGTAGGTTCGAATGCCCAACCATACATCATCAAAAGCAAGAGTGGATATGTTCAGCTACAAGAAGGTTTGAACGTCTGACCATAGTTTGTAAAAAGCGGGTAAGAAAAGGTTCGAATGCCCGAACATACACCATCAAAGGAGGGAGCGGAGGTGTTCCGCTGTAAGAAGGTGTGAATGTCCGACCATAGTTGGTAAAAAACGGGTAAGAAAAGGTTAAAATACCCGACTGTACACAATCAGTAGCGGGTGCGGAGTTGTTCGGCTACTAAAAGGTGTGAAAGTCCAACCATGGTTTGTAAAAAGCGGGTAAGAAAAGGTGCGAATGCCCGAAAATGTATGATCAAAAGAGGGAGCGGAGGTGTTCGGCTGCAAGAAGGTGTGAATGTACACCCATAATTACTGAAAAATGGGTAAGAAAAGGTGCGAATGCCCAACTATACATAATCAAAAGCAGGAGTGGATGTGTTCGGCTCCAAGAAGGGTTGAATGTCTGACCATAGTTTGTAAAAAGCAGGTAAGAAAAGGTTTGACTGCCCGAACATACACCATCAAAAGAGGGAGCGGAGGTGTTCCGCTGTAAGAAGGTGTGAATGTCCGACCATAGTTGGTAAAAAGCGGGTAAGAAAAGGTTAAAATACCCGACTGTAAACAATCAATAGCGGGAGCGGAGTTGTTCGGCTACTAAAAGATGTGAAAGTCTGACTATGGTTTGTAAAAAGCGGGTAAGAAAAGGTGCTAATGCCAGACAATGTATGATCAAAAGAGGGAGTGGAGGTTTTCGGCTGTAAGAAGGTCTGAATGTCCAACTATAATTTGTAAAAACCGGGTAAGAAAAGGCTTGAAAGCCCGACTATACACCATCATAAGCGGGAGAGGAGGTGTTCAGCTGTAAGAAGGTGTGAATGTCCACCCATAATTACTGAAAAATGGGTAAGAAAAGGTGCGAATGCCCAAACATACATCATCAAAAGCAGGAGTGGATGTGTTGGGCTACAAGAAGGTTTGAAAGTCCGACCATGGTTTGTAAAAAACGGGTAAGAAAAGGTGCGAATGCCCGACAATGTATATTCAAAAGAGGGAGCGGAGGTTTTTGGCTACAAGAAGGTTTGAATGTCCGACCATAGTTTGTAAAAAGCGGGTAAGAAAAGGTTCAAATGCCTGACAATACACCATCAAAAGCGTGAGCGGAGGTGTTCCGCTGTAAGACGGTGTGAATGTCCGACCATAGTTGGTAAAAAGCGGGTAAGAAAAGGTTAAAATACCCGACTGTACACAATCAATAGCGGGAGCGGAGTTGTTCGGCTACAAGAAGGTGTGAAAGTCCAACCATGGTTTGTAAAAAGCTGCTAAGAAAAGGTTCGAATGCCCGAATATATACCATCAAAAGCGGAGGCGGAGGTGTTCGGCTGCAAGAAGGTGTGAACGTCCGACCAAAGTTTGTAAAAAGCAGTTAAGAAAAGGTTCGAATATCCAACCAAACATAATCAAAAGCGGGAGCAGAGCTGTTCGACTGCAAGTAGGTGTGAATGTCCAGCCATAATTACTCACAAACGGGTAAAAAAAAGGTAGTATTGCCAGACCATACATGATCAAAACATGGAGCTGAGGTGGTTCAGCACCAAGGTGTGAATGTCTGACTATAGTTTGTAAAAAGCGGGTAAGCTGCGAATGACCGACTAAATATCAACAAAAGGTCTTCGGATGCAAGTGGGTGTGAATATCCCACCATACAAGTATGGTGGAGAGGAAGCTGTGAACAGCCGACCATAGTTTGCAAAAAGCGGGTGAGACAAGGTGCGAATGTCCAACCATACATGATCAAAACAGGGAGCGGAGGTGTTTGGCTGTGACAAGGTGTGAATGTCCACCCAAAATTAATGAAAAGCGGGCAAAAAGTAGGTTTGAATGCCCAAGCATACATCATCAAAAGAAGGAGTGGATGTGTTCGGCTACAAGAAGGTTTGAATGTCCGAGCATAGTTTGTAAAAAGCGGGTAAGAAAAGGTGCGAATGCCCAAACAAACACCATCAAAAGAGGGAGCGGAGGTGTTTGGCTGTGACAAGGTGTGAATGTCCACCCAAAATTAATGAAAAGCGGGCAAAAAGTAGGTTTGAATGCCCAAGCATACATCATCAAAAGAAGGAGTGGATGTGTTCGGCTACAAGAAGGTTTGAATGTCCGAGCATAGTTTGTAAAAAGCGGGTAAGAAAAGGTTCGAATGCCCAAACAAACACCATCAAAAGAGGGAGCGGAGGTGTTCCGCTGTAAGAAGGTGTGAATGTCCGACCATAGTTGGTAAAAAGTGGGTAAGAAAAGGTTAAAATACCCGACTGTACACAATCAATAGGGGGAGCGGAGTTGTTCGGCTACAAGAAGGTGTGAAAGTCCAACCATGGTTTGTAAAAAGCTGGTAAGAAAAGGTTCGAATGCCCGAATATATACCATCAAAAGCGGAAGCGGAGGTGTTCGGCTGCAAGAAGGTGTGAACGTCCGACCAAAGTTGGCAAAAAGCAGTTAAGAAAAGGTTCGAATATCCAAACATAATTAAAAGCGAGAGAGATTGTGTTCAGCTGCAAGTAGGTGTGAATATCCAGCCATAATTACTCACAAACGGGTAAGAAAATGTAGTATTGCCAGTATTTGCCATGATCAAAACAGGGAGCTGAGGTGGTTCAGCTGCAAGATGTGAATGTCTGACTAAAGTTCAAATATATTAACAAAAGCGGGAGGAGAGGTCTTCGGATTAGAGTGGTTGAAATTTCCAACCATAATCTATAAAATGCGGTGAAAAAAAAAAGGTGTGAAGGAATGAATTTTATGGCAAAATCCGAAATCATGCATAACTCCGCAAAAGGAACGTATTGCTCAACCAAAGGGATGCTTCTTTCTCATTCAGGGTAATATGAGGAACTTTATGCTTGATACATTTTAGACACGGATAACTATGAAGGACAAAGCAATTTTAACTTGGTTTGAGCAAAGCAATTCATTTTATAGGAAAATCCGAAATCGTGCAGGACTCATGAAAGTAAGCTTATTCTCGGATTCCTGATCCTCCAGTGTTGCTCTTTCCTATACTGCAAAATACAGCCTTGTTCTTTGTTGAAATCGATATAGACATTGATAAATATGAAGGACAAAGCAGTTTCCACTTTGTTTGAGTGAAGGAAATAATTTTATAGCAAAATCCCAAATCAAGCAGAACGTATGAAAATAAGCTTATTCTCGGATTCCTGTTCCTTCAAGTGTTGCTCTTTCTACTACTGCAAAATACAATGTTGTTCTTTGTTGAAGTAAATCTAGACATTGATAAATATGAAGGACAAAGCAGTTTTCACTTGGTTTGAGTGAAGGAATTCATTTTATACATAAAATCCCAAATCATTCAAAACGTATGAAAAGAAGCTTATTCTCGGATTCCTGATCCTTCAGTGTTGCTTTTTCTTCTACTGCAAAATACAATGTTGTTCTTTGTTGAAGTCGATCTAGACATTGATAAATATGAAGGACAAAGCAGTTTTAACTTGGTTTGAGTGAAGGAATTCATTTTATACATAAAATCCCAAATCATGCAGAACGTATGAAAATAAGCTTATTCTCGGATTACTGATCCTTCAGTGATGCTCTTTCTTCTACTGCAAAATCCAGTGTTGTTCTTTGTTGAAGTCAATCTAGACATTGATAAATATGAAGGACAAAGCAGTTTTCACTTGGTTTGAGTGAAGGATTTGCAGCTGAAAACCTCCCGCTCCCGCTTTTGATTGTGTATAGTCGGGCTTTCGAGCCTTTTCTTACCCGGTTTTTAGAAATTATGGTTAGACATTCAGACCTTGCAGCCGAAGACCTCCACTCCCTCTTTTGATCATACATTGTCGGGCATTCGCACCTTGTCTTGCCCGCTTTTTACAAACTATAGTCAGACATTCACATCTTGCAGCTGAACCACCTCAGCTCCCTGTTTTGATCATGTATGGTCTGGCAATACTACCTTTTCTTACCCGTTTGTGAGTAATTATGGCTGGACATTCACACCTACTTGCAGTCGAACAGCTCTGCTCTCGCTTTTGATGATGTATGGACGGGCATTCTTACCTTTTCTAACACATTTTTCAGCAATTATGGTCGGAGATTCACACTTACTCACAGCCGAACAACTCCGCTCCCGCATTTGATGGTGTATAGTCGGGCATTCTCACCCTTTCTCATCAGCTTTTTGCAAATTATGATCTGACATTCACACCTGCTTTTGATAATGTATGGTTTGGCATTCGCACCTTTTCTTACCCATTTTTCAGTAATTATGGGTGGACATTCACACCTTCTTGCAGCTGAACACCTCCTCTCCCGCTATTGATTGTGTACAGTCGGGTATTTTAACCTTTTCTTACCCGCTTTTTACCAAATATGGTCGGACATTCACACCGTCTTACAGCGGAACACCTCTGCTCCCGCTTTTGATGGTGTATAGTCAGGCATTTGAACCTTTTCTTACCCGCTTTTTACAAACTATGGTCGGACATTCAAACCTTCTTGTAGCCGAAAACCTCCGCTCCCTCTTTTGATTATACATTGTTGGGCATTCGCACCTTATTTACAAACTATAGTCAGACATTCACACCTTGCAGCTGAGCCACCTCAGCTCCCTGTTTTGATAGTGTATGTTCGGGCATTCGAACCTATTCTTACCCCCTTTTTACAAACTATGCTCGGAGATTCACACCTACTCACAGCCGAACAACTCCGCTCTCGCATTTGATAATGTCTTGTCCGGCATTCTAGTCTCTTCTAACACATTTTTCAGCAATTATGGTTGGACATTCACACCTACTCACAGCCGAACACTTCCGCTCCCACATTTGATGGTGTATAGCCGGGCATTTTCACCCATTCTCATCAGCTTTTTGCAAATTATGATCTGACATTCACACCTACTTGCAGTCGAACAGCTCTGCTCCCGCTTTTGATTATGTTTGGTTGGATATTCGAACCTTTTCTTAACTGCTTTTTACAAACTTTGGTCGGACGTTCACACCTTCTTGCAGCCGAACACATCCACTTCCACTTTTGATGGTATATATTCGGGCATTCGAACCTTTTCTTACCCGCTTTTTACAAACCGTGGTCGGACTTTCACACCTTCTTGTAGCCAAACAACTCCGCTCCCGCTATTGATTGTGTACAGTCGGGTATTTTAACCTTTTCTTACCCGCTTTTTACCAACTATGGTCGGACATTTACACCTTCTTACAGCGGAACACCTCCGCTCCCTCTTTTGATGGTCTATGTTCGGGCATTCGAACCTTTTCTTACCCGCTTTTTACAAACTATGGTCGGACATTCAAACTTTCTTGTAGCCGAACACATCCACTCCTGCTTTTGATGATGTATGGTTGGGCATTTTCACCTTTTCTTACCCATTTTTCAGTAATTATGGGTGGACATTCACACCTTCTTGCAGCTGAACAACTCCTCTCCCGCTTATGATCATGTGCGGTTTGATATTTGAAAATTTTCTTTCATGTTTTAAAGCAATTATTGATGGACATTCAAATCTTCTTGTAGCCGAACACATCCACTCCTGCTTTTGATGATGTATGGTAAGCTTTTCTTACCCGCTTTTTACAAACTATGGTCGGACATTCAAACCTTCTTGTAGCCAAAACCCTCCGCTCCCTCTTTTGATCATACATTGTTGGGCATTCGCACCTTATCTTACCCGCTTTTTACAAACTATAGTCAGACATTCATACCTTGCAGCTGAACCACCTCCGCTCCCTGTTTTGATCATGTATGGTCTGGCAATACTACCTTTTCTTACCCGTTTGTGAGTAATTAATCCCAAAATATTGAGCATAAAATAAGTCTTTATGCTGATGATGTATTACTTTTCCTTCAGAACTCACAGACGTCTCTCAGTCACACGATCACACTCATAAATAAATTCTCAGCACTTTCTGACTACTCTATCAACTGGTCTAAGACCACAGTTCTGCCCATTAACTGTAGGGTCCATAATATACCTGCGATCACTTTACAGTCAGGAAATATTAGATATTTAGGCATAAACATTTCCTCCAGGCTCTCAGAGCTAACAAAGCTAAATTATGTGCAATTATTAAAGACAGTAGAGGACGATCTCTCGTTGGAAGTCCTTACCTATATCACTTATGGGGAGAGTTACATCCATTAAAATGATGATACTACCAAAAGTTAACTATTTGTTCTCAATGATGCCCATAAAACCATCTGCTACTTGGTTTAAGTCACTAGATTCATGCATCTCCAAATTTCTGTGGAAAAACAAACCACCACGTATTAGTTTAAAAACCCTACAGAAGACCAAGGACAGTGGTGGATTAGATTTACCTCATTTTCAGCACTATTCCTTAGACAATAGGTTACAATATATATCAAAATGGTTTAAACCTTGTTGTTGTCACAGTTCCCAGAGACGTTGTAATCGTTGAGGATTCTATATTCACCCCCTCATTAGAGGCACGTAATGCAGATTGATGACACTGAATCTTCTTCTCTGTTCATTGCTGGCATCATTCCCAGCATCGTAAGTGTTCGTGGCATTGTTAGCCTCTTCTTCTGGATCTTGATATCGAGAATCCTTTTGTATTTCTGGTTTGTCAGTCCTCTGTCTTCGTTCACCGGAGTCTTTGTCTTTTTGTCCTTGAGTTTGGTGATTTTTTCTTCTTTTGATGCCTTGACACAATGTGACAGGTGATACCACGTGGGAGATCCTGTAACTTGGATTGCTGTCCCTGTGCTGCGAAATGGCTGTGCTGCTCAAATGGTCTCTCCTTCATCATGGTTACATGCTGCCATTCCGACATCTCGCCATTCCGACATGGGTCTCCAATTGTCGGAATGGCGACACTTAATTTTTTATCAAACGTCCCACCATTCCGACACTTTTTTCCTCCTATGGTCGGAATGGCGGTATGTTTTTTGTTTTTTTTAACATACCGCCATTCCGACAGTTCATTTTAATAGCCTATTTTTTACCCAAAACATTTTGCACTAATGATATGCCGGCGCAAATACGCCCTAAAGTTTGGCGCACAAGCTTTGCACATGCAGAGGCCACAGCCTCGCAAACAAACTTTAATAATCTATTATCAAAATCCCCTGAATTTCAAATATAAAAATACAGATATTAATATAACTCTGGCGAGACTGAAACTGATTAAGCAGAAATACAGTGTCAGTGAGCTGTCACAGCAGCCAGCTGGAGCGGAGCTCTCCACAGAGCCCATGCGTCTTTTGCACGCTGTCATCATATGCAAAAGTAATAATTGCAATTACAGATATCACGGCTACTGCACAGGACACAGTTGCGAGCACTCTGCCTTGCCTTGCCAATAGAAGAAGATAGAAATGACAGCATAGAACGTATAAAACACAACAAAATGCAGTAAAAACGTTTATTCATGTTATTCACGTGATTTATGAGTACTCACTCCAATTTTGGGAAGCGCGGATGGGTTTTGCGCATTTGGCACAAACACACAGCCGCAACGGTTGTAGCTTTATACAGCTTGTTGATATCTTAAGGACCTAACTGGTCACACCTGGGACTAAATGTCATGTAGAGATTGTTTTTACATGACATTACAGCTGAACATATAGCTTTCATCCACAAACCAACGTGGGAGAGCCCGAAGACGCATGTGCCAGACGCACATAGGCATGCGTAAAACCAATTTTGACCACTTCATACTGTTTATTTGCTTTCTTTTAGTTAACTTTCGTTTCTTTTGGATTCTTGTGCGTGTTATGGAGCCGTTTTGGTCCATGTTTGTAAGCCTTTTTTTCCTGGATTAAATTTTCGGAAGTTGAAACAAGTGGCATTGGAGTGTGTGATTGAAAACCACCGCGGACTGCTTCTCCTCCTCCAGTTGCCGAGACTTTGTGTTTTTAATAACGCTTGTCTATAAACATGTTAAACATATAAATTGCATGAACAGAAAGAAGGGACTCACCTGTTGAGTAACACACATTTCCTTATACGGAAAGCCTTGTCGGAATGGTGGGACATTTGAACGTCAGAATAGCGGGATGTCGCAATGGTGGGATGTCGGAATGGTGGGACGTTTGCATGTCGGAATGGTGGTATGTCGGAATGGTGGTATGTCGGAATAGCGGGATGTCGGAATGGCGGGATTTCGGAATGGGTGTTGCCACCCCCTTCATCATATACACAGTTATTTATACATCACCTTCCACCATGAAGCGTTGTCCCTTTTTGTTTCTCTCTTTGTTCTTAAAATGCTGTTATGCATGTCTAAACCAATCCATTAAATTAGATCATTTTGGCAGTAAAGCGATCTACAATGTGCTTGGTCGCAAAGCTGCTCATCTGTGGTAAACAGCTCTTCAGAAAGGCATTCTTCAATTGATTTCACTAATTCTATGTAATAATTTTGTGATTTCCTACAAAACTACACTTCTTCTCCCATCTGTCTGAGTATTTAATATTGTCTGGGTCCCGTTAAAACATGTATTTTTCCCATCTAATTCCTTGTTTGCTTTAAAACAAGTATTCCCCATTTTCTATCCCTTCAGTAGCCAACCAGTTTGTATGGAGTACACTGGAGCAACTTGACTGATCAGTAAAACACTGCTTTTGTTGTCACCGCAAGGCTTCCCCCGTCGGTTGTTTCACTGAGACACTACTGAGTAACTATAACTCAACACAGTTTATACACATAACATTCATATACATACTAACAAACAAACAAACAATTATTTATCGCAATTTTCTCATCTCTGTTTGAACGTACACCCAGGTAAATATTCCTGTAGTCTTCTCATACCGACTATGGACCCATTCATTGTTTAACTTCACTGTTTTGCAAATCCTAATTGAATATTACACATTGACATTGAACTTTACTTGATAAGCAGGTCTTCATTGCATTCAGCAGCCTATATGTGAGCATCTATGTGTAAGCTGTTCTTCTTTGCATTTATCAGCAGCAAGCAATTCTTCATTGCACATGCATATGAAAATAGTAAAACAATTCCAATGCGTTAGCGAAACCTTCTATATCAGGAGTGTCCATCATGATGCTGGGAATAGAACCTCTTTCCCAGAATAGTTCAACCTTCATTACTCAACTGATCATAACTCCGCAATGAGCACATTTCAAAGTATCATTCCTCTACATATATTCAAAAATCTATGTGTAAATGTTTAATATTTCTTATATTTGTTGATGTCATTCTGTGTGCATGTGGCCTAAACCCAATCTCTGTGTGGCAATTTTAATTTAAACAAGTTGAACTCTGCCTCTGATCATTTAAAAAAGGTGTGTACCAATATCAACCTTTCTCAGGTAATTACTGATCCTACAAAACCAAAGAGATCCTTCAAGGTTGTCCCTGATTGGCTCAATCTTAACAAATCAAAGGTAGAAAATCCGCAGTATCTGAACTTGGTGTTAGTTATCACTGCTCAATAGCCTGTATCAGAATTGCAAAAATGAAAACATTAGGTCCACGCTTGGTATCCAGATCCTGAAACATCTCCATGAGCAGGCTTTTTTTTAACTGATCTGTTGAATAGTTATATGACACTGTTAAAATCCCAGATGAAGATCTAGCACTTGACCATTTTTGTAAATCTTCTAATTCCATAGTTGATAAACACGCCCCTTTTAAAAAGTATAGAACTTAGAACAGGTCTATCCCTGGCTTTCGGCAGAACTGTCTTCTTTACTTTTTTTTCCCCTTGTCCTGTTCAGCATTATGTCAGAAGAATTGTAGTCTGAATACCTATGATGCCAAACAGATTTGTTTTGCCAAGGGAAGTTTTATAAATGTAAAGCTCCCCTTGATGCCCATTTATTTATTTCTTTTTACAATATATGACATGAACTGAACTGAACCGGACCGGGGGACAAGGAAAGAAGAAGAGGAAAGAAGAGGAAACAGAAAAAAAATAGAAACAAAAACCAGACAACCAGCTGCTACACCTGTAAAAAACAAAACAGACAACAATCCATGGCCTATGAGGGGAATCCAGCCTTAGCGCCAAGAGGAGCACCTGAAAGCAGACAAGCAGAGAAAAAACAAACACACAAACAAACAAAAACAAGCACAAGAAGCGGCAATCGCATACAACACAGCTGTGGATATAGATGACCTGAGACGACATGATAATACATCAACTGCTTAGTGACCATGCTACTGGACTAATGAATGTGTGTGTGTGTGTGTGTGTGTGAGAACATGCAACACCCATGGCACAGGACCTACATGATAACCGTGCTTAGTTATGAGTGTATAAGCGTACAGAGCCACAATCCACAGCCCCCCAAACAATCAGAAGCAGGCAGAGAGGGCCACAAGACCCAGGCCACCAGCAGCCCCCACAGAGCACAGAACCCAGGTAGCCCACCGCAGGGGCAACCACGCATCCACCCAGAAGACTGCAGAGGAAGCCCCCGGAAAGAGCCCCCATAAGCATAGGGCAAAGGCACTCCGGGAACCAGGGGCAACAGCCCACCGACCCCGCCAGGCCCCAGCCGCCCAGACATGGGCCGTGCACTGGACCTGGGCCCCAGGAGCCCGAGCGCCCCCAAACCCCCCGGCAGAGGCCCCACCCAATACCCAGGAGGGCCAAGCGCCCCAGACAGCCACAAAGTGGGTCAGCGCCTGCCCCAGCGCCCCTGGCCAAGTGCCCTGGGAGTCAAGACGTGCCCACAGGTGGGTGAAGTTGCGAGCAGTGGGGAGAGGCAACGCTGATGCCCCATCGGGAGAAACACAGGCAGGCCAGGCGACAGCAAGTCCCAGATCCAGGCCCAATCATTACCACACACACTTTCACGTCCCATACATCCACACATCCACACATCCTACCTCCCTCGACTCTGCTGGGGTGTAGTGCAGCGGGCACACCAGGAGGCCAGCAACCCCCCAGCCACCACAGACCCCGAACCAGCAGAACAATTAATTAATCCTCCTGGCCCCTCCTGCCCCGAGCAGACACCAGGAAGCAGGGGTGTGCGAAGAAGACCCCTCCCCTCACCCTTCTGGCTCTTCAATATTTTCTAATAGTGAGCAATTAAAATTGAGGGGCAGCCAAACTTGTAGAACTGGGAGCGCGGCACTCTGGGCAGCCTACATACCCAAAGAGCCCCGCCCACCAGATGCCACTCAGTGTAACCACCCCCCAAGACCTAATGTGTGTGTGTGAGTGTGTTTGATAAGTACTAATGTCTAAGGTGTAATTAAAACAGGGGCAGGGAACTGCAGAGTGCAACCAAAGGGGACCACCTACGTGGCCCCATCCACTACACCCCACCGAACACACACGCCCCCAAAACCCTTCATGTGTGAGTGTGTGCTGTGTACAGGAGCCAGAAGGGAGAGGGGTATGGGGATATATACCGGGGGAGCTACTCTCCCCCAGAGAGGGCAGCCAGGGACTGGCTGCAATAGGCATCCCCGCTACCTGGGAGCCAGCAATGGGCAGGAGGGCCTGATGTCCACCAGGCTCGGGGCCTGCAGCGACCATATTCCGGGAGCTACTGTACCCCCAGAAGGTACCCATCCCGCCCCACCCCACTCAACCCAACCCCACCCCGGAGGACCTCTACAAAAAACAAACAAACAAACCACCCGGTCACACCAGTCGCAGCAGCCCGGGCCTGAGACCCACCATCACCCAGCAACCCACCACCACCACTATGTGATAAAACTAATCAGTGGGGACCAGAGAGAATGAAATTCAGCCAATTGATGTTTTGAGGAGGCAGACATTGTTTCCATGCTAATATAATCTAAAAGAAAATTTCTAAACTGGTTAATACACAGATTGTTCTTCGCTTTCCAGTTCATGAGAATAGTTTTCTTTGCGATACATAACACTGTGACAACCATGTGTGCTGAGTTAATTTCCATGTTGATGTTGTCTAAGTCACCCAGTATGCACAGTGTGGGGCATGCAGGGATGCTACACTTTAGCCATGTTGATAGGTCCTCACAGACTTCAAGCCAGAACTTCTGGACAGGCGCAGAAAACCACAAAGCGTGTACATAATCATCAGGTGTGTTATCTGTGCAATGTGAGCAGATGTTTGAGTGTGTTAGACCCATCCTGAACATCCTTTGTCCTGTATAGTGTGTTCTATGAAGGATTTTGTATTGTATGAGCTGTAAATTAGGATTTCGAGTCTTTATGAAGGTGTTCAAACATATTTGTGGTTAGAAGCTATGACCAGAACTGATGGATAAATCTGCCTCCCATTTTGAGGATGGAAGAGACATTGTGTCATCTATCTTAGACAATAATTTACATATTTTTGATAGTAGTTTTGGGGTACAGATGCTTAGAAATTCTGCTACCCTAGTCGGGGGTTTTAAGTCTGGTTGGTGGAGGATATATCCATCCATCCATCATCTGCCGCTTATCCGGGGGTCGGGTCGCGGGGGCAGCAGCTTGAGCAGAGAAACCCAGACGTCTCTGTCCCCGGCCACTTCCTCCAGCTCTTCCGGGGGGACCCCGAGGCGTTCCCAGGCCAGCCGAGAGACATAGTCTCTCCAACGTGTCCTGGGTCTCCCCCGGGGTCTCCTCCCAGTGGGACGTGCCCGGAACACCTCCCCAGGGAGGCGCCCAGGGGGCATCCTAACCAGATGCCCGAGCCACCTCATCTGACTCCTGTCAATGCGGAGGAGCAGCGGTTCTACTCCGAGCCCCTCCCGGATGACTGAGCTTCTCACCCTATCTCTAAGGGAGAGCCCAGACACCCTGCGGAGGAAACCCATTTCGGCCGCTTGTATTCGCGATCTTGTTCTTTCGGTCACTACCCACAACTCGTGACCATAGGTGAGGATGGGAACGTAGATTGACCAGTAAGTAGAGGCACCGGTCATACAGAGACCGAACGGCCCCTATCAAGGGGTCCGGCACTCCATATTCCCGGAGCACCCCCCACAGGACTCCACGAGGGACACGGTCGAACGCTTTCTCCAAGTCCACAAAACACATGTAGACTGGTTGGGCGAACTCCCATGCACCCTCCAGGATCCTCCCGAGGGTATAGAGCTGGTCCACTGTTCCACGGCCAGGACGAAAGCCACACTGCATCTCCTGAATCCGAGGCTCGATTATCCGACGGATCCTCCTCTCCAATACCCCCGAATAGACCTTACCAGGGAGGCTGAGGAGTGTGATACCCCTATAGTTGGAACACACCCTCCGGTCCCCCTTTTTAAAGAGGGGGACCACCACCCCAATCTGCCAGTCCAGAGGCACTGTCCCCGATGTCCACGCGATACTGCAGAGGCGTGTCAGCCAAGACAGCCCTACAACATCCAGAGCCTTGAGAAACTCAGGACGGACCTCATCCACCCCCGGGGCCTTGCCACCGAGGAACTTTTTAACCACCTCGGCAACCTCAGCCCCAGAAATGGGAGGCCCCGTCTCCGAGCTCTCCGACTCTGCCTCTTCCGAGCACGTGTTGGTAGGATTGAGGAGTTCCTCGAAGTACTCCCCCCACCGACTCACAACATCCCTAGTTGAGGTCAGCAAAGCCCCGTCCGCACTGTAAACAGTGTTGACTGTGAGCCGCTTCCCCCCCCTGAGATGCCGGATGGTGGACCAGAATCTTTTCGAGGCCGTCCGGAAATCGTTCTCCATGGTCTCACCGAACTCCTCCCAGGCCCGAGTTTTTGCCTCAGCAACCGCCGAAGCCGTGGCCCGTCTGGCCCGTCGGTACCTATCAGCTTCTTCCAGGGTCCCACTGGCCAAAAAGGCCCGATAGGACTCCTTCTTCAGCTTGACGGCTTCCCTCACCACTGGTGTCCACCAGCAGGTTCGAGGGTTGCCGCCACGACAGGCACCGACCACCTTACGGCCACAACTCCGACCAGCTGCCTCGGCAATGGAGTCACGGAACATGGCCCATTCAATGTCCCCCACCTCAAATATGGTTGAAGCTCTGCCGGAGGTGGGAGTTAAAGCTCCTTCTGACGGGGGATTCTGACAAACGCTCCCAGCAGACCCTCACAATACGTTTGGGCCTGCCAGGTCTGATCGGCATCCTCCCCCACCAGCGGAGCCAACTCACCACCAGGTGGTGATCAGTTGACAGCTCCGCCCCTCTCTTCACCCGAGTGTCCAGGACATACGGCCGCAAGTCCGATGATACAACCACAAAGTTGATCATCGAACTGCGGCCAAGGGTGTCCTGGTGCCAAGTATGGACACCCTTATGCCTGAACATGGTGTTCGTTATGGACAGTCTATGACTGGCACAGAAGTCCAACAACATAACACCACTCTGATTCAGATCGGGGGGGCCGTTCCTCCC
Source organism: Leuresthes tenuis (assembly GCF_036924035.1). Lineage (NCBI taxonomy): Eukaryota > Metazoa > Chordata > Actinopteri > Atheriniformes > Atherinopsidae > Leuresthes > Leuresthes tenuis. Next base: position 114,482 of record NW_027325472.1, on the reverse strand, counting down.
AATCACACCCCTCCAGGTCTCACTGTCATTGCCCACGTGAGCATTGAAGTCCCCCAGCAGAATGAGGGAGTCTCCGGTAGGAGCATTCTCCAGTGCCTCCCCCAGAGACTCCAAAAAGAGTAGGTACTCTGAACTGCTGTTTGGCGCATAGGCACAAACAACAGTCAGGACTCGTCCCCCCACCCAAGGCGGAGGGAGGCTACCCTCTCGTTCACTGGGGTAAACCCCAATGTACTGGCACACAGCCGGGGGGGCAATAAGTATGCCCACACCTGCTCTGCGCCTCTCACCACGGGCAACTCCAGAGTGGAAGAGAGTCCAACCCCTCTCAAGAGTACTGGTTCCAGATCCCAAGCCGTGCGTCGAGGTGAGTCCGACTATATCTAACGGTCTGATGAAGTTTCAACAATAAACAACAAACTTTGTATTATGAGAAAGAACCAGACTCATTCTTTAGGAATCCGAAAATAAGCTCTATTTTACGAGTTATGCACGAATTCGGATTCTCCTATAAAACGAATTCCTTAACTCAAACCAAGTTAAGACTGCTTTGTCCTTCATATTTATTCATGTCTAATCAAGTTTCAATGATAAACAACGTTGTACTTTGTAGAATGAGAAAGAACTTCTTCAGCAATAAGCATCTCTCGACAAATGACGAAATACAGATTTTGCTATAAAATTAATTGCTATCAGCCTGACTTAAAACTGTTTGTCTTCCTTATTTATCCACTTCAAATCAAGTTTCAACAATTAAAAAATTTTTGTAGTTTGAGAAAGAACAACTTAATCTTGAGCAATCAGTATAAAAAGAAGGTAAGCAAAGGTGCGAATGTCAAACCATACATGATCAAAACAGGGAGCGGAGGTGTTTGGCTGAGACAAGGTGTGAATGTCCACCCATAATTAATGAAAAGCGGGCAACAAGTAGGTTCGAATGCCCAACCATACATCATCAAAAGCAAGAGTGGATATGTTCAGCTACAAGAAGGTTTGAACGTCTGACCATAGTTTGTAAAAAGCGGGTAAGAAAAGGTTCGAATGCCCGAACATACACCATCAAAGGAGGGAGCGGAGGTGTTCCGCTGTAAGAAGGTGTGAATGTCCGACCATAGTTGGTAAAAAACGGGTAAGAAAAGGTTAAAATACCCGACTGTACACAATCAGTAGCGGGTGCGGAGTTGTTCGGCTACTAAAAGGTGTGAAAGTCCAACCATGGTTTGTAAAAAGCGGGTAAGAAAAGGTGCGAATGCCCGAAAATGTATGATCAAAAGAGGGAGCGGAGGTGTTCGGCTGCAAGAAGGTGTGAATGTACACCCATAATTACTGAAAAATGGGTAAGAAAAGGTGCGAATGCCCAACTATACATAATCAAAAGCAGGAGTGGATGTGTTCGGCTCCAAGAAGGGTTGAATGTCTGACCATAGTTTGTAAAAAGCAGGTAAGAAAAGGTTTGACTGCCCGAACATACACCATCAAAAGAGGGAGCGGAGGTGTTCCGCTGTAAGAAGGTGTGAATGTCCGACCATAGTTGGTAAAAAGCGGGTAAGAAAAGGTTAAAATACCCGACTGTACACAATCAATAGCGGGAGCGGAGTTGTTCGGCTACTAAAAGATGTGAAAGTCTGACTATGGTTTGTAAAAAGCGGGTAAGAAAAGGTGCTAATGCCCGACAATGTATGATCAAAAGAGGGAGTGGAGGTTTTCGGCTGTAGAAAGGTCTGAATGTCCAACTATAATTTGTAAAAACCGGGTAAGAAAAGGCTTGAAAGCCCGACTATACACCATCATAAGCGGGAGAGGAGGTGTTCAGCTGTAAGAAGGTGTGAATGTCCACCCATAATTACTGAAAAATGGGTAAGAAAAGGTGCGAATGCCCAAACATACATCATCAAAAGCAGGAGTGGATGTGTTGGGCTACAAGAAGGTTTGAAAGTCCGACCATGGTTTGTAAAAAAGGGGTAAGAAAAGGTGCGAATGCCCGACAATGTATATTCAAAAGAGGGAGCGGAGGTTTTTGGCTACAAGAAGGTTTGAATGTCCGACCATAGTTTGTAAAAAGCGGGTAAGAAAAGGTTCAAATGCCTGACAATACACCATCAAAAGCGTGAGCGGAGGTGTTCCGCTGTAAGACGGTGTGAATGTCCGACCATAGTTGGTAAAAAGCGGGTAAGAAAAGGTTAAAATACCCGACTGTACACAATCAATAGCGGGAGCGGAGTTGTTCGGCTACAAGAAGGTGTGAAAGTCCAACCATGGTTTGTAAAAAGCTGCTAAGAAAAGGTTCGAATGCCCGAATATATACCATCAAAAGCGGAGGCGGAGGTGTTCGGCTGCAAGAACGTGTGAACGTCCGACCAAAGTTTGTAAAAAGCAGTTAAGAAAAGGTTCGAATATCCAACCAAACATAATCAAAAGCGGGAGCAGAGCTGTTCGACTGCAAGTAGGTGTGAATGTCCAGCCATAATTACTCACAAACGGGTAAAAAAAGGTAGTATTGCCAGACCATACATGATCAAAACAGGGAGCTGAGGTGGTTCAGCACCAAGGTGTGAATGTCTGACTATAGTTTGTAAAAAGCGGGTAAGCTGCGAATGACCGACTAAATATCAACAAAAGGTCTTCGGATGCAAGTGGGTGTGAATATCCCACCATACAAGTATGGTGGAGAGGAAGCTGTGAACAGCCGACCATAGTTTGCAAAAAGCGGGTGAGACAAGGTGCGAATGTCCAACCATACATGATCAAAACAGGGAGCGGAGGTGTTTGGCTGTGACAAGGTGTGAATGTCCACCCAAAATTAATGAAAAGCGGGCAAAAAGTAGGTTTGAATGCCCAAGTATACATCATCAAAAGAAGGAGTGGATGTGTTCGGCTACAAGAAGGTTTGAATGTCCGAGCATAGTTTGTAAAAAGCGGGTAAGAAAAGGTGCGAATGCCCAAACAAACACCATCAAAAGAGGGAGCGGAGGTGTTTGGCTGTGACAAGGTGTGAATGTCCACCCAAAATTAATGAAAAGCGGGCAAAAAGTAGGTTTGAATGCCCAAGCATACATCATCAAAAGAAGGAGTGGATGTGTTCGGCTACAAGAAGGTTTGAATGTCCGAGCATAGTTTGTAAAAAGCGGGTAAGAAAAGGTTCGAATGCCCAAACAAACACCATCAAAAGAGGGAGCGGAGGTGTTCCGCTGTAAGAAGGTGTGAATGTCCGACCATAGTTGGTAAAAAGTGGGTAAGAAAAGGTTAAAATACCCGACTGTACACAATCAATAGGGGGAGCGGAGTTGTTCGGCTACAAGAAGGTGTGAAAGTCTGACTATGGTTTGTAAAAAGCGGGTAAGAAAAGGTGCTAATGCCCGACAATGTATGATCAAAAGAGGGAGTGGAGGTTTTCGGCTGTAAGAAGGTCTGAATGTCCAACTATAATTTGTAAAAACCGGGTAAGAAAAGGCTTGAAAGCCCGACTATACACCATCATAAGCGGGAGAGGAGGTGTTCAGCTGTAAGAAGGTGTGAATGTCCACCCATAATTACTGAAAAATGGGTAAGAAAAGGTGCGAATGCCCAAACATACATCATCAAAAGCAGGAGTGGATGTGTTGGGCTACAAGAAGGTTTGAAAGTCCGACCATGGTTTGTAAAAAAGGGGTAAGAAAAGGTGCGAATGCCCGACAATGTATATTCAAAAGAGGGAGCGGAGGTTTTTGGCTACAAGAAGGTTTGAATGTCCGACCATAGTTTGTAAAAAGCGGGTAAGAAAAGGTTCAAATGCCTGACAATACACCATCAAAAGCGTGAGCGGAGGTGTTCCGCTGTAAGACGGTGTGAATGTCCGACCATAGTTGGTAAAAAGCGGGTAAGAAAAGGTTAAAATACCCGACTGTACACAATCAATAGCGGGAGCGGAGTTGTTCGGCTACAAGAAGGTGTGAAAGTCCAACCATGGTTTGTAAAAAGCTGCTAAGAAAAGGTTCGAATGCCCGAATATATACCATCAAAAGCGGAGGCGGAGGTGTTCGGCTGCAAGAACGTGTGAACGTCCGACCAAAGTTTGTAAAAAGCAGTTAAGAAAAGGTTCGAATATCCAACCAAACATAATCAAAAGCGGGAGCAGAGCTGTTCGACTGCAAGTAGGTGTGAATGTCCAGCCATAATTACTCACAAACGGGTAAAAAAAGGTAGTATTGCCAGACCATACATGATCAAAACAGGGAGCTGAGGTGGTTCAGCACCAAGGTGTGAATGTCTGACTATAGTTTGTAAAAAGCGGGTAAGCTGCGAATGACCGACTAAATATCAACAAAAGGTCTTCGGATGCAAGTGGGTGTGAATATCCCACCATACAAGTATGGTGGAGAGGAAGCTGTGAACAGCCGACCATAGTTTGCAAAAAGCGGGTGAGACAAGGTGCGAATGTCCAACCATACATGATCAAAACAGGGAGCGGAGGTGTTTGGCTGTGACAAGGTGTGAATGTCCACCCAAAATTAATGAAAAGCGGGCAAAAAGTAGGTTTGAATGCCCAAGTATACATCATCAAAAGAAGGAGTGGATGTGTTCGGCTACAAGAAGGTTTGAATGTCCGAGCATAGTTTGTAAAAAGCGGGTAAGAAAAGGTGCGAATGCCCAAACAAACACCATCAAAAGAGGGAGCGGAGGTGTTTGGCTGTGACAAGGTGTGAATGTCCACCCAAAATTAATGAAAAGCGGGCAAAAAGTAGGTTTGAATGCCCAAGCATACATCATCAAAAGAAGGAGTGGATGTGTTCGGCTACAAGAAGGTTTGAATGTCCGAGCATAGTTTGTAAAAAGCGGGTAAGAAAAGGTTCGAATGCCCAAACAAACACCATCAAAAGAGGGAGCGGAGGTGTTCCGCTGTAAGAAGGTGTGAATGTCCGACCATAGTTGGTAAAAAGTGGGTAAGAAAAGGTTAAAATACCCGACTGTACACAATCAATAGGGGGAGCGGAGTTGTTCGGCTACAAGAAGGTGTGAAAGTCCAACCATGGTTTGTAAAAAGCTGGTAAGAAAAGGTTCGAATGCCCGAATATATACCATCAAAAGCGGAAGCGGAGGTGTTCGGCTGCAAGAAGGTGTGAACGTCCGACCAAAGTTGGCAAAAAGCAGTTAAGAAAAGGTTCGAATATCCAAACATAATTAAAAGCGAGAGAGATTGTGTTCAGCTGCAAGTAGGTGTGAATATCCAGCCATAATTACTCACAAACGGGTAAGAAAATGTAGTATTGCCAGACCATACATGATCAAAACAGGGAGCGGAGGTGGTTTAGCTGCAAAAAGGGGTGAATGTCCAACTAAAGTTCAAATATATTAACAAAAGCGGGAGGAGAGGTCTTCGGATTAGAGTGGTTGAAATTTCCAACCATAATCTATAAAATGCGGTGAAAAAAAAAAGGTGTGAAGGAATGAATTTTATAGCAAAATCCGAAATCATGCATAACTCCGCAAAAGGAACGTATTGCTCAACCAAAGGGATGCTTCTTTCTCATTCAGGGTAATATGAGGAACTTTATGCTTGATACATTTTAGACACGGATAACTATGAAGGACAAAGCAATTTTAACTTGGTTTGAGCAAAGCAATTCATTTTATAGGAAAATCCGAAATCGTGCAGGACTCATGAAAGTAAGCTTATTCTCGGATTCCTGATCCTCCAGTGTTGCTCTTTCCTATACTGCAAAATACAGCCTTGTTCTTTGTTGAAATCGATATAGACATTGATAAATATGAAGGACAAAGCAGTTTCCACTTTGTTTGAGTGAAGGAAATAATTTTATAGCAAAATCCCAAATCAAGCAGAACGTATGAAAATAAGCGTGTTTTCGGATTCCTGATCCTTCAGTGTTGCTATTTCTTCTACTGCAAAATACAATGTTGTTCTTTGTTGAAGTCAATCTAGACATTGATAAATATGAAGGACAAAGCAGTTTTAACATAGTTTGAGTAAAGGAATTCATTTTATACATAAAATCCCAAATCATGCAGAACGTATGAAAATAAGCTTATTCTCGGATTCCTGTTCCTTCAAGTGTTGCTCTTTCTACTACTGCAAAATACAATGTTGTTCTTTGTTGAAGTAAATCTAGACATTGATAAATATGAAGGACAAAGCAGTTTTCACTTGGTTTGAGTGAAGGAATTCATTTTATACATAAAATCCCAAATCATTCAAAACGTATGAAAAGAAGCTTATTCTCGGATTCCTGATCCTTCAGTGTTGCTTTTTCTTCTACTGCAAAATACAATGTTGTTCTTTGTTGAAGTCGATCTAGACATTGATAAATATGAAGGACAAAGCAGTTTTAACTTGGTTTGAGTGAAGGAATTCATTTTATACATAAAATCCCAAATCATGCAGAACGTATGAAAATAAGCTTATTCTCGGATTACTGATCCTTCAGTGATGCTCTTTCTTCTACTGCAAAATCCAGTGTTGTTCTTTGTTGAAGTCAATCTAGACATTGATAAATATGAAGGACAAAGCAGTTTTCACTTGGTTTGAGTGAAGGATTTGCAGCTGAAAACCTCCCGCTCCCGCTTTTGATTGTGTATAGTCGGGCTTTCGAGCCTTTTCTTACCCGGTTTTTAGAAATTATGGTTAGACATTCAGACCTTGCAGCCGAAGACCTCCACTCCCTCTTTTGATCATACATTGTCGGGCATTCGCACCTTGTCTTGCCCGCTTTTTACAAACTATAGTCAGACATTCACATCTTGCAGCTGAACCACCTCAGCTCCCTGTTTTGATCATGTATGGTCTGGCAATACTACCTTTTCTTACCCGTTTGTGAGTAATTATGGCTGGACATTCACACCTACTTGCAGTCGAACAGCTCTGCTCTCGCTTTTGATGATGTATGGACGGGCATTCTTATCTTTTCTAACACATTTTTCAGCAATTATGGTCGGAGATTAACACTTACTCACAGCCGAACAACTCCGCTCCCGCATTTGATGGTGTATAGTCGGGCATTCTCACCCTTTCTCATCAGCTTTTTGCAAATTATGATCTGACATTCACACCTGCTTTTGATAATGTATGGTTTGGCATTCGCACCTTTTCTTACCCATTTTTCAGTAATTATGGGTGGACATTCACACCTTCTTGCAGCTGAACACCTCCTCTCCCGCTATTGATTGTGTACAGTCGGGTATTTTAACCTTTTCTTACCCGCTTTTTACCAAATATGGTCGGACATTCACACCGTCTTACAGCGGAACACCTCTGCTCCCGCTTTTGATGGTGTATAGTCAGGCATTTGAACCTTTTCTTACCCGCTTTTTACAAACTATGGTCGGACATTCAAACCTTCTTGTAGCCGAAAACCTCCGCTCCCTCTTTTGATTATACATTGTTGGGCATTCGCACCTTATTTACAAACTATAGTCAGACATTCACACCTTGCAGCTGAGCCACCTCAGCTCCCTGTTTTGATAGTGTATGTTCGGGCATTCGAACCTATTCTTACCCCCTTTTTACAAACTATGCTCGGAGATTCACACCTACTCACAGCCGAACAACTCCGCTCTCGCATTTGATAATGTCTTGTCCGGCATTCTAGTCTCTTCTAACACATTTTTCAGCAATTATGGTTGGACATTCACACCTACTCACAGCCGAACACTTCCGCTCCCACATTTGATGGTGTATAGCCGGGCATTTTCACCCTTTCTCATCAGCTTTTTGCAAATTATGATCTGACATTCACACCTACTTGCAGTCGAACAGCTCTGCTACCGCTTTTGATTATGTTTGGTTGGATATTCGAACCTTTTCTTAACTGCTTTTTACAAACTTTGGTCGGACGTTCACACCTTCTTGCAGCCGAACACATCCACTTCCACTTTTGATGGTATATATTCGGGCATTCGAACCTTTTCTTACCCGCTTTTTACAAACCGTGGTCGGACTTTCACACCTTCTTGTAGCCAAACAACTCCGCTCCCGCTATTGATTGTGTACAGTCGGGTATTTTAACCTTTTCTTACCCGCTTTTTACCAACTATGGTCGGACATTTACACCTTCTTACAGCGGAACACCTCCGCTCCCTCTTTTGATGGTCTATGTTCGGGCATTCGAACCTTTTCTTACCCGCTTTTTACAAACTATGGTCGGACATTCAAACTTTCTTGTAGCCGAACACATCCACTCCTGCTTTTGATGATGTATGGTTGGGCATTTTCACCTTTTCTTACCCATTTTTCAGTAATTATGGGTGGACATTCACACCTTCTTGCAGCTGAACAACTCCTCTCCCGCTTATGATCATGTGCGGTTTGATATTTGAAAATTTTCTTTCATGTTTTAAAGCAATTATTGATGGACATTCAAATCTTCTTGTAGCCGAACACATCCACTCCTGCTTTTGATGATGTATGGTAAGCTTTTCTTACCCGCTTTTTACAAACTATGGTCGGACATTCAAACCTTCTTGTAGCCAAAACCCTCCGCTCCCTCTTTTGATCATACATTGTTGGGCATTCGCACCTTATCTTACCCGCTTTTTACAAACTATAGTCAGACATTCATACCTTGCAGCTGAACCACCTCCGCTCCCTGTTTTGATCATGTATGGTCTGGCAATACTACCTTTTCTTACCCGTTTGTGAGTAATTAATCCCAAAATATTGAGGATAAAATAAGTCTTTATGCTGATGATGTATTACTTTTCCTTCAGAACTCACAGACGTCTCTCAGTCACACGATCACACTCATAAATAAATTCTCAGCACTTTCTGACTACTCTATCAACTGGTCTAAGACCACAGTTCTGCCCATTAACTGTAGGGTCCATAATATACCTGCGATCACTTTACAGTCAGGAAATATTAGATATTTAGGCATAAACATTTCCTCCAGGCTCTCAGAGCTAACAAAGCTAAATTATGTGCAATTATTAAAGACAGTAGAGGACGATCTCTCGTTGGAAGTCCTTACCTATATCACTTATGGGGAGAGTTACATCCATTAAAATGATGATACTACCAAAAGTTAACTATTTGTTCTCAATGATCCCCATAAAACCATCTGCTACTTGGTTTAAGTCACTAGATTCATGCATCTCCAAATTTCTGTGGAAAAACAAACCACCACGTATTAGTTTAAAAACCCTACAGAAGACCAAGGACAGTGGTGGATTAGATTTACCTCATTTTCAGCACTATTCCTTAGACAATAGGTTACAATATATATCAAAATGGTTTAAACCTTGTTGTTGTCACAGTTCCCAGAGACGTTGTAATCGTTGAGGATTCTATATTCACCCCCTCATTAGAGGCACGTAATGCAGATTGATGACACTGAATCTTCTTCTCTGTTCATTGCTGGCATCATTCCCAGCATCGTAAGTGTTCGTGGCATTGTTAGCCTCTTCTTCTGGATCTTGATATCGAGAATCCTTTTGTATTTCTGGTTTGTCAGTCCTCTGTCTTCGTTCACCGGAGTCTTTGTCTTTTTGTCCTTGAGTTTGGTGATTTTTTCTTCTTTTGATGCCTTGACACAATGTGACAGGTGATACCACGTGGGAGATCCTGTAACTTGGATTGCTGTCCCTGTGCTGCGAAATGGCTGTGCTGCTCAAATGGTCTCTCCTTCATCATGGTTACATGCTGCCATTCCGACATCTCGCCATTCCGACATGGGTCTCCAATTGTCGGAATGGCGACACTTAATTTTTTATCAAACGTCCCACCATTCCGACACTTTTTTCCTCCTATGGTCGGAATGGCGGTATGTTTTTTGTTTTTTTTAACATACCGCCATTCCGACAGTTCCTTTTAATAGCCTATTTTTTACCCAAAACATTTTGCACTAATGATATGCCGGCGCAAATACGCCCTAAAGTTTGGCGCACAAGCTTTGCACATGCAGAGGCCACAGCCTCGCAAACAAACTTTAATAATCTATTATCAAAATCCCCTGAATTTCAAATATAAAAATACAGATATTAATATAACTCTGGCGAGACTGAAACTGATTAAGCAGAAATACAGTGTCAGTGAGCTGTCACAGCAGCCAGCTGGAGCGGAGCTCTCCACAGAGCCCATGCGTCTTTTGCACGCTGTCATCATATGCAAAAGTAATAATTGCAATTACAGATATCACGGCTACTGCACAGGACACAGTTGCGAGCACTCTGCCTTGCCTTGCCAATAGAAGAAGAAAGAAATGACAGCATAGAACGTATAAAACACAACAAAATGCAGTAAAAACGTTTATTCATGTTATTCACGTGATTTATGAGTACTCACTCCAATTTTGGGAAGCGCGGATGGGTTTTGCGCATTTGGCACAAACACACAGCCGCAACGGTTGTAGCTTTATACAGCTTGTTGATATCTTAAGGACCTAACTGGTCACACCTGGGACTAAATGTCATGTAGAGATTGTTTTTACATGACATTACAGCTGAACATATAGCTTTCATCCACAAACCAACGTGGGAGAGCCCGAAGACGCATGTGCCAGACGCACATAGGCATGCGTAAAACCAATTTTGACCACTTCATACTGTTTATTTGCTTTCTTTTAGTTAACTTTCGTTTCTTTTGGATTCTTGTGCGTGTTATGGAGCCGTTTTGGTCCATGTTTGTAAGCCTTTTTTTCCTGGATTAAATTTTCGGAAGTTGAAACAAGTGGCATTGGAGTGTGTGATTGAAAACCACCGCGGACTGCTTCTCCTCCTCCAGTTGCCGAGACTTTGTGTTTTTAATAACGCTTGTCTATAAACATGTTAAACATATAAATTGCATGAACAGAAAGAAGGGACTCACCTGTTGAGTAACACACATTTCCTTATACGGAAAGCCTTGTCGGAATGGTGGGACATTTGAACGTCAGAATAGCGGGATGTCGCAATGGTGGGATGTCGGAATGGTGGGACGTTTGCATGTCGGAATGGTGGTATGTCGGAATGGTGGTATGTCGGAATAGCGGGATGTCGGAATGGCGGGATTTCGGAATGGGTGTTGCCACCCCCTTCATCATATACACAGTTATTTATACATCACCTTCCACCATGAAGCGTTGTCCCTTTTTGTTTCTCTCTTTGTTCTTAAAATGCTGTTATGCATGTCTAAACCAATCCATTAAATTAGATCATTTTGGCAGTAAAGCGATCTACAATGTGCTTGGTCGCAAAGCTGCTCATCTGTGGTAAACAGCTCTTCAGAAAGGCATTCTTCAATTGATTTCACTAATTCTATGTAATAATTTTGTGATTTCCTACAAAACTACACTTCTTCTCCCATCTGTCTGAGTATTTAATATTGTCTGGGTCCCGTTAAAACATGTATTTTTCCCATCTAATTCCTTGTTTGCTTTAAAACAAGTATTCCCCATTTTCTATCCCTTCAGTAGCCAACCAGTTTGTATGGAGTACACTGGAGCAACTTGACTGATCAGTAAAACACTGCTTTTGTTGTCACCGCAAGGCTTCCCCCGTCGGTTGTTTCACTGAGACACTACTGAGTAACTATAACTCAACACAGTTTATACACATAACATTCATATACATACTAACAAACAAACAAACAATTATTTATCGCAATTTTCTCATCTCTGTTTGAACGTACACCCAGGTAAATATTCCTGTAGTCTTCTCATACCGACTATGGACCCATTCATTGTTTAACTTCACTGTTTTGCAAATCCTAATTGAATATTACACATTGACATTGAACTTTACTTGATAAGCAGGTCTTCATTGCATTCAGCAGCCTATATGTGAGCATCTATGTGTAAGCTGTTCTTCTTTGCATTTATCAGCAGCAAGCAATTCTTCATTGCACATGCATATGAAAATAGTAAAACAATTCCAATGCGTTAGCGAAACCTTCTATATCAGGAGTGTCCATCATGATGCTGGGAATAGAACCTCTTTCCCAGAATAGTTCAACCTTCATTACTCAACTGATCATAACTCCGCAATGAGCACATTTCAAAGTATCATTCCTCTACATATATTCAAAAATCTATGTGTAAATGTTTAATATTTCTTATATTTGTTGATGTCATTCTGTGTGCATGTGGCCTAAACCCAATCTCTGTGTGGCAATTTTAATTTAAACAAGTTGAACTCTGCCTCTGATCATTTAAAAAAGGTGTGTACCAATATCAACCTTTCTCAGGTAATTACTGATCCTACAAAACCAAAGAGATCCTTCAAGGTTGTCCCTGATTGGCTCAATCTTAACAAATCAAAGGTAGAAAATCCGCAGTATCTGAACTTGGTGTTAGTTATCACTGCTCAATAGCCTGTATCAGAATTGCAAAAATGAAAACATTAGGTCCACGCTTGGTATCCAGATCCTGAAACATCTCCATGAGCAGGCTTTTTTTTAACTGATCTGTTGAATAGTTATATGACACTGTTAATATCCCAGATGAAGATCTAGCACTTGACCATTTTTGTAAATCTTCTAATTCCATAGTTGATAAACACGCCCCTTTTAAAAAGTATAGAACTTAGAACAGGTCTATCCCTGGCTTTCGGCAGAACTGTCTTCTTTACTTTTTTTCCCCTTGTCCTGTTCAGCATTATGTCAGAAGAATTGTAGTCTGAATACCTATGATGCCAAACAGATTTGTTTTGCCAAGGGAAGTTTTATAAATGTAAAGCTCCCCTTGATGCCCATTTATTCATTTCTTTTTACAATATATGACATGAACTGAACTGAACCGGACCGGGGGACAAGGAAAGAAGAAGAGGAAAGAAGAGGAAACAGAAAAAAAATAGAAACAAAAACCAGACAACCAGCTGCTACACCTGTAAAAAACAAAACAGACAACAATCCATGGCCTATGAGGGGAATCCAGCCTTAGCGCCAAGAGGAGCACCTGAAAGCAGACAAGCAGAGAAAAAACAAACACACAAACAAACAAAAACAAGCACAAGAAGCGGCAATCGCATACAACACAGCTGTGGATATAGATGACCTGAGACGACATGATAATACATCAACTGCTTAGTGACCATGCTACTGGACTAATGAATGTGTGTGTGTGTGTGTGTGTGTGAGAACATGCAACACCCATGGCACAGGACCTACATGATAACCGTGCTTAGTTATGAGTGTATAAGCGTACAGGGCCACAATCCACAGCCCCCCAAACAATCAGAAGCAGGCAGAGAGGGCCACAAGACCCAGGCCACCAGCAGCCCCCACAGAGCACAGAACCCAGGTAGCCCACCGCAGGGGCAACCACGTATCCACCCAGAAGACTGCAGAGGAAGCCCCCGGAAAGAGCCCCCATAAGCATAGGGCAGAGGCACTCCGGGAACCAGGGGCAACAGCCCACCGACCCCGCCAGGCCCCAGCCGCCCAGACATGGGCCGTGCACTGGACCTGGGCCCCAGGAGCCCGAGCGCCCCCAAACCCCCCGGCAGAGGCCCCACCCAATACCCAGGAGGGCCAAGCGCCCCAGACAGCCACAAAGTGGGTCAGCGCCTGCCCCAGCGCCCCTGGCCAAGTGCCCTGGGAGTCAAGACGTGCCCACAGGTGGGTGAAGTCGCGAGCAGTGGGGAGAGGCAACGCTGATGCCCCATCGGGAGAAACACAGGCAGGCCAGGCGACAGCAAGTCCCAGATCCAGGCCCAATCATTACCACACACACTTTCACGTCCCATACATCCACACATCCACACATCCTACCTCCCTCGACTCTGCTGGGGTGTAGTGCAGCGGGCACACCAGGAGGCCAGCAACCCCCCAGCCACCACAGACCCCGAACCAGCAGAACAATTAATTAATCCTCCTGGCCCCTCCTGCCCCGAGCAGACACCAGGAAGCAGGGGTGTGCGAAGAAGACCCCTCCCCTCACCCTTCTGGCTCTTCAATATTTTCTAATAGTGAGCAATTAAAATTGAGGGGCAGCCAAACTTGTAGAACTGGGAGCGCGGCACTCTGGGCAGCCTACATACCCAAAGAGCCCCGCCCACCAGATGCCACTCAGTGTAACCACCCCCCAAGACCTAATGTGTGTGTGTGAGTGTGTTTGATAAGTACTAATGTCTAAGGTGTAATTAAAACAGGGGCAGGGAACTGCAGAGTGCAACCAAAGGGGACCACCTACGTGGCCCCATCCACTACACCCCACCGAACACACACGCCCCCAAAACCCTTCATGTGTGAGTGTGTGCTGTGTACAGGAGCCAGAAGGGAGAGGGGTATGGGGATATATACCGGGGGAGCTACTCTCCCCCAGAGAGGGCAGCCAGGGACTGGCTGCAATAGGCATCCCCGCTACCTGGGAGCCAGCAATGGGCAGGAGGGCCTGATGTCCACCAGGCTCGGGGCCTGCAGCGACCATATTCCGGGAGCTACTGTACCCCCAGAAGGTACCCATCCCGCCCCACCCCACTCAACCCAACCCCACCCCGGAGGACCTCTACAAAAAACAAACAAACAAACCACCCGGTCACACCAGTCGCAGCAGCCCGGGCCTGAGACCCACCATCACCCAGCAACCCACCACCACCACTATGTGATAAAACTAATCAGAGGGGACCAGAGAGAATGAAATTCAGCCAATTGATGTTTTGAGGAGGCAGACATTGTTTCCATGCTAATATAATCTAAAAGAAAATTTCTAAACTGGTTAATACACAGATTGTTCTTCGCTTTCCAGTTCATGAGAATAGTTTTCTTTGCGATACATAACACTGTGACAACCATGTGTGCTGAGTTAATTTCCATGTTGATGTTGTCTAAGTCACCCAGTATGCACAGTGTGGGGCATGCAGGGATGCTACACTTTAGCCATGTTGATAGGTCCTCACAGACTTCAAGCCAGAACTTCTGGACAGGCGCAGAAAACCACAAAGCGTGTACATAATCATCAGGTGTGTTATCTGTGCAATGTGAGCAGATGTTTGAGTGTGTTAGACCCATCCTGAACATCCTTTGTCCTGTATAGTGTGTTCTATGAAGGATTTTGTATTGTATGAGCTGTAAATTAGGATTTCGAGTCTTTATGAAGGTGTTCAAACATATTTGTGGTTAGAAGCTATGACCAGAACTGATGGATAAATCTGCCTCCCATTTTGAGGATGGAAGAGACATTGTGTCATCTATCTTAGACAATAATTTATATATTTTTGATAGTAGTTTTGGGGTACAGATGCTTAGAAATTCTGCTACCCTAGTCGGGGGTTGTAAGTCTGGTTGGTGGAGGATATATCCATCCATCCATCCATCATCTGCCGCTTATCCGGGGGTCGGGTCGCGGGGGCAGCAGCTTGAGCAGAGAAACCCAGACGTCTCTGTCCCCGGCCACTTCCTCCAGCTCTTCCGGGGGGACCCCGAGGCGTTCCCAGGCCAGCCGAGAGACATAGTCTCTCCAACGTGTCCTGGGTCTCCCCCAGGGTCTCCTCCCAGTGGGACGTGCCCGGAACACCTCCCCAGGGAGGCGCCCAGGGGGCATCCTAACCAGATGCCCGAGCCACCTCATCTGACTCCTCTCAATGCGGAGGAGCAGCGGTTCTACTCCGAGCCCCTCCCGGATGACTGAGCTTCTCACCCTATCTCTAAGGGAGAGCCCAGACACCCTGCGGAGGAAACCCATTTCGGCCGCTTGTATTCGCGATCTTGTTCTTTCGGTCACTACCCACAACTCGTGACCATAGGTGAGGATGGGAACGTAGATTGACCAGTAAGTAGAGGCACCGGTCATACAGAGACCGAACGGCCCCTATCAAGGGGTCCGGCACTCCATATTCCCGGAGCACCCCCCACAGGACTCCACGAGGGACACGGTCGAACGCTTTCTCCAAGTCCACAAAACACATGTAGACTGGTTGGGCGAACTCCCATGCACCCTCCAGGATCCTGCCGAGGGTATAGAGCTGGTCCACTGTTCCACGGCCAGGACGAAAGCCACACTGCATCTCCTGAATCCGAGGCTCGATTATCCGACGGATCCTCCTCTCCAATACCCCCGAATAGACCTTACCAGGGAGGCTGAGGAGTGTGATACCCCTATAGTTGGAACACACCCTCCGGTCCCCCTTTTTAAAGAGGGGGACCACCACCCCAATCTGCCAGTCCAGAGGCACTGTCCCCGATATCCACGCGATACTGCAGAGGCGTGTCAGCCAAGACAGCCCTACAACATCCAGAGCCTTGAGAAACTCAGGACGGACCTCATCCACCCCCGGGGCCTTGCCACCGAGGAACTTTTTAACCACCTCGGCAACCTCAGCCCCAGAAATGGGAGGCCCCGTCTCCGAGCTCTCCGACTCTGCCTCTTCCGAGCACGTGTTGGTAGGATTGAGGAGTTCCTCGAAGTACTCCCCCCACCGACTCACAACATCCCTAATTGAGGTCAGCAAAGCCCCGTCCGCACTGTAAACAGTGTTGACTGTGAGCCGCTTCCCCCCCCTGAGATGCCGGATGGTGGACCAGAATCTTTTCGAGGCCGTCCGGAAATCGTTCTCCATGGTCTCACCGAACTCCTCCCAGGCCCGAGTTTTTGCCTCAGCAACCGCCGAAGCCGTGGCCCGTCTGGCCCGTCGGTACCTATCAGCTTCTTCCAGGGTCCCACTGGCCAAAAAGGCCCGATAGGACTCCTTCTTCAGCTTGACGGCTTCCCTCACCACTGGTGTCCACCAGCAGGTTCGAGGGTTGCCGCCACGACAGGCACCGACCACCTTACGGCCACAACTCCGACCAGCTGCCTCGGCAATGGAGTCACGGAACATGGCCCATTCAATGTCCCCCACCTCAAATATGGTTGAAGCTCTGCCGGAGGTGGGAGTTAAAGCTCCTTCTGACGGGGGATTCTGACAAACGCTCCCAGCAGACCCTCACAATACGTTTGGGCCTGCCAGGTCTGATCGGCATCCTCCCCCACCAGCGGAGCCAACTCACCACCAGGTGGTGATCAGTTGACAGCTCCGCCCCTCTCTTCACCCGAGTGTCCAGGACATACGGCCGCAAGTCCGATGATACAACCACAAAGTCGATCATCGAACTGCGGCCAAGGGTGTCCTGGTGCCAAGTGCACATATGGACACCCTTATGCCTGAACATGGTGTTCGTTATGGACAGTCTATGACTGGCACAGAAGTCCAACAACATAACACCACTCTGATTCAGATCGGGGGGGCCGTTCCTCCCAATCACACCCCTCCAGGTCTCACTGTCATTGCCCACGTGAGCATTGAAGTCCCCCAGCAGAATGAGGGAGTCTCCGGTAGGAGCATTCTCCAGTGCCTCCCCCAGAGACTCCAAAAAGAGTAGGTACTCTGAACTGCTGTTTGGCGCATAGGCACAAACAACAGTCAGGACTCGTCCCCCCACCCAAGGCGGAGGGAGGCTACCCTCTCGTTCACTGGGGTAAACCCCAATGTACTGGCACACAGCCGGGGGGGCAATAAGTATGCCCACATCTGCTCTGCGCCTCTCACCACGGGCAACTCCAGAGTGGAAGAGAGTCCAACCCCTCTCAAGAGTACTGGTTCCAGATCCCAAGCCGTGCGTCGAGGTGAGTCCGACTATATCTAACGGTCTGATGAAGTTTCAACAATAAACAACAAACTTTGTATTATGAGAAAGAACCAGACTCATTCTTTAGGAATCCGAAAATAAGCTCTATTTTACGAGTTATGCACGAATTCGGATTCTCCTATAAAACGAATTCCTTAACTCAAACCAAGTTAAGACTGCTTTGTCCTTCATATTTATTCATGTCTAATCAAGTTTCAATGATAAACAACGTTGTACTTTGTAGAATGAGAAAGAACTTCTTCAGCAATAAGCATCTCTCGACAAATGACGAAATACAGATTTTGCTATAAAATTAATTGCTATCAGCCTGACTTAAAACTGTTTGTCTTCCTTATTTATCCACTTCAAATCAAGTTTCAACAATTAAAAAATTTTTGTAGTTTGAGAAAGAACAACTTAATCTTGAGCAGTCAGTATAAAAAGAAGGTAAGCAAAGGTGCGAATGTCAAACCATACATGATCAAAACAGGGAGCGGAGGTGTTTGGCTGAGACAAGGTGTGAATGTCCACCCATAATTAATGAAAAGCGGGCAACAAGTAGGTTCGAATGCCCAACCATACATCATCAAAAGCAAGAGTGGATATGTTCAGCTACAAGAAGGTTTGAACGTCTGACCATAGTTTGTAAAAAGCGGGTAAGAAAAGGTTCGAATGCCTGACAATACACCATCAAAAGCGTGAGCGGAGGTGTTCCGCTGTAAGACGGTGTGAATGTCCGACCATAGTTGGTAAAAAGCGGGTAAGGAAAGGTTAAAATACCCGACTGTACACAATCAATAGCGGGAGCGGAGTTGTTCGGCTACAAGAAGGTGTGAAAGTCCAACCATGGTTTGTAAAAAGCTGCTAAGAAAAGGTTCGAATGCCCGAATATATACCATCAAAAGCGGAAGCGGAGGTGTTCGGCTGCAAGAAGGTGTGAACGTCCGACCAAAGTTTGTAAAAAGCAGTTAAGAAAAGGTTCGAATATCCAACCAAACATAATCAAAAGCGGGAGCAGAGCTGTTCGACTGCAAGTAGGTGTGAATGTCCAGCCATAATTACTCACAAACGGGTAAAAAAAGGTAGTATTGCCAGACCATACATGATCAAAACAGGGAGCTGAGGTGGTTCAGCACCAAGGTGTGAATGTCTGACTATAGTTTGTAAAAAGCGGGTAAGCTGCGAATGACCGACTAAATATCAACAAAAGGTCTTCGGATGCAAGTGGGTGTGAATATCCCACCATACAAGTATGGTGGAGAGGAAGCTGTGAACAGCCGACCATAGTTTGCAAAAAGCGGGTGAGACAAGGTGCGAATGTCCAACCATACATGATCAAAACAGGGAGCGGAGGTGTTTGGCTGTGACAAGGTGTGAATGTCCACCCAAAATTAATGAAAAGCGGGCAAAAAGTAGGTTTGAATGCCCAAGCATACATCATCAAAAGAAGGAGTGGATGTGTTCGGCTACAAGAAGGTTTGAATGTCCGAGCATAGTTTGTAAAAAGCGGGTAAGAAAAGGTTCGAATGCCCAAACAAACACCATCAAAAGAGGGAGCGGAGGTGTTTGGCTGTGACAAGGTGTGAATGTCCACCCAAAATTAATGAAAAGCGGGCAAAAAGTAGGTTTGAATGCCCAAGCATACATCATCAAAAGAAGGAGTGGATGTGTTCGGCTACAAGAAGGTTTAATGTCCGAGCATAGTTTGTAAAAAGCGGGTAAGAAAAGGTTCGAATGCCCAAACAAACACCATCAAAAGAGGGAGCGGAGGTGTTCCGCTGTAAGAAGGTGTGAATGTCCGACCATAGTTGGTAAAAAGTGGGTAAGAAAAGGTTAAAATACCCGACTGTACACAATCAATAGGGGGAGCGGAGATGTTCGGCTACAAGAAGGTGTGAAAGTCCAACCATGGTTTGTAAAAAGCTGGTAAGAAAAGGTTCGAATGCCCGAATATATACCATCAAAAGCGGAAGCGGAGGTGTTCGGCTGCAAGAAGGTGTGAACGTCCGACCAAAGTTTGTAAAAAGCAGTTAAGAAAAGGTTCGAATATCCAACCAAACAAAATCAAAAGCGGGAGCAGAGCTGTTCGACTGCAAGTAGTTGTGAATGTCCAGCCATAATTACTCACAAACGGGTAAGAAAACGTAGTATTGCCAGACCATACATGATCAAAACAGGGAGCTGAGGTGGTTCAGTACCAAGGTGTGAATGTCTGACTATAGTTTGTAAAAAGCGGGTACGATAAGGTGCGAATGCCTGACAATGTATAATCAAAAGAGGGAGCAGAGGTTTTCGGCTACAAGAAGGTTTGAACGTCTGACCATAGTTTGTAAAAAGCGGGTAAGAAAAGGTTCGAATGCCCGAACATACACCATCAAAGGAGGGAGCGGAGGTGTTCCGCTGTAAGAAGGTGTGAATGTCCGACCATAGTTGGTAAAAAACGGGTAAGAAAAGGTTAAAATACCCGACTGTACACAATCAGTAGCGGGTGCGGAGTTGTTCGGCTACTAAAAGGTGTGAAAGTCCGACCATGGTTTGTAAAAAGCGGGTAAGAAAAGGTGCGAATGCCCGAAAATGTATGATCAAAAGAGGGAGCGGAGGTGTTTGGCTGCAAGAAGGTGTGAATGTACACCCATAATTACTGAAAAATGGGTAAGAAAAGGTGCGAATGCCCAAATATACATAATCAAAAGCAGGAGTGGATGTGTTCGGCTCCAAGAAGGGTTGAATGTCTGACCATAGTTTGTAAAAAGCAGGTAAGAAAAGGTTTGACTGCCCGAACATACACCATCAAAAGAGGGAGCGGAGGTGTTCCGCTGTAAGAAGGTGTGAATGTCCGACCATAGTTGGTAAAAAGCGGGTAAGAAAAGGTTAAAATACCCGACTGTACACAATCAATAGCGGGAGCGGAGTTGTTCGGCTACTAAAAGATGTGAAAGTCCGACTATGTTTTGTAAAAAGCGGGTAAGAAAAGGTGCTAATGCCCGACAATGTATGATCAAAAGAGGGAGCAGAGGTGTTCGGCTGCAAGAAGGTCTGAATGTCCAACCATAATTTGTATAAACCGGGAAGGAAAGTTTCGAAAGCCCGACTATACACCATCAAAAGCGGGAGCAGAGTGGTTCAGCTGCAAGAAGGTCTGAATATCCATCAATAATTGCTTTAAAACATGAAAGAAAATTTTCGAATATCATCCGCACATGATCATAAGAAGGAGAGGAGGTGTTCAGCTGCAAGAAGGTGTGAATGTCCACCCATAATTCCTGAAAAATGGGTAAAAAAAGGTGCGAATGCCCAACCATACATTATCAAAAGCAGGTGTGAATGTCAGATCATAATTTGCAAAAAGCTGATGAGAAAGGGTGAGAATGCCCGACTATATACCATCAAATGCGGGAGCGGAGGTGTTTGGCTCTGAGTAGGTGTGAATGTCCGACCATAATTGCTGAAAAATGTGTTAGAAAAGGAAAGAATGCCGGACCATACATCATCAAAAGCGAGAGAGGTGGTGTTCGGCTGCAAAAAGGTGTAAATGTTCGACTAAAGTTTGTAAAAAGCGGGTAAGACATGGTGCTAATGCCTGACAAGGTATGATCAAAAGCAGGAGCAGAGGTGTTCAGCTGCAAGAAGGTCTAAATGTCCATCAATAATTGCTAGAAAACATGAAAGAAAATTTTCGAAAATCAAACCGCACATGATCATAAGTGGGAGAGGAGGTGTTCAGCTGCAAGAAGGTGTGAATGTCCACCCATTATTCCTGACAAATGGGTAAGAAAAGGTGCTAATGCCAAACCATACATTATCAAAAGCAGGTGTGAATGTCAGATCATAATTTGCAAAAAGCTGATGAGAAAGGGTGAGAATGTCCGACTGCACACCATCAAATGCGGGAGCGGAGTTGTTCGGCTGTGAGTAGGATGTGAATCTCCGACCGTAATTTCTGAAAAATGTGTTAGAAAAGGTAAGAATGCCGGTCCATACATCATCAAAAGCGAGAGAGGTGGTGTTCGGCTGCAAGTAGGTGTGAATGTCCAGCCATAATTACTCACAAACGGGTAAGAAAAGGTAGTATTGCCAGACCATACATGATCAAAACAGGGAGCGGAGGTGGTTCAGCTGCAAGAAGGTGTGAATGTCTCACTAAAGTTCAAATATATTAACAAAAGCGGGAGGAGAGGTCTTCGGATGAGAGTGGTTGAGAATTTCCAACCATAATCTATAAAATTCGGTGAAAAAAAGGTGTGATAGAACACTAAAAGGTGGAGCGGAAGTGTTCGGCTGCAAGAAGGTGTGAATGTCCGACTATATTTGGTGAAAAGCAGGTGAAGCAAGGTCTGAATGCCCAACCTTACATTATCAAAAGCGAGATCAGAGGTGTTTGGCTGCAAGAAGGCCATAGTTTGCCAAAAGCGGGTAAGCTGCGAATGACCAACTAAATATCAACAAAAGTGGGGGCGGAGGTCTTCGGATGCAACTGGGTGTGAACATCCCACCATACAAGTATGGTGGAGAGGAAGCTGTGAACAGCCGACCATAGTTTGCAAAAAGCGGGTGAGAAAAGGTGCGAATGTGCAACCATACATGATCAAAACAGGGAGCGGAGGTGTTTGGCTGTGACAAGGTGTGAATGTCCACCCAAAATTAATGAAAAGCGGGCAAAAAGTAGGTTTGAATGCCCAACCATACATCATCAAAAGCAGGAGTGGATATGTTCGGCTACAAGAAGGTTTGAACGTCTGACCATAGTTTGTAAAAAGCGGGTAAGAAGGTTCGAATATCCAACCAAACATAATCAAAAGCGGGAGCAGAGCTGTTCGAATGCAAGTAGGTGTGAATGTCCAGCCATAATTACTCACAAACGGGTAAGAAAAGGTAGTATTGCCAGACCATACATGATCAAAACAGGGAGCTGAGGTGGTTCAGCACCAAGGTGTGAATGTCTGACTACAGTTTGTAAAAAGCGGGTAAGATAAGGTGCGAATGCCCGACAATGTATAATCAAAAGAGGGAGCAGAGGTTTTCGGCTACAAGAAGGTTTGAATGTCCGACCATAGTTTGTAAAAAGCGGGTAAGAAAAGGTTCAAATGCCTGACTATACACCATCAAAAGCGCGGAGCGGAGGTGTTCCGCTGTAAAACGGTGTGAATGTCCGACCATAGTTGGTAAAAAGCGGGTAAGAAAAGGTTAAAATACCCGACTGTACACAATCAATAGCGGGAGCGGAGTTGTTCGGCTACAAGAAGGTGTGAAAGTCCAACCATGGTTTGTAAAAAGCTGGTAAGAAAAGGTTCGAATGCCCGACAATGTATGATCAAAAGAGGGAGCGGAGGTGTTCGGCTGCAAGAAGGTCTGAATGTCCAACCATAATTTGTAAAAACCGGGAAGGAAAGGCTCGAAAGCCCGACTATACACCATCAAAAGCGGGAGCAGAGTGGTTCAGCTGCAAGAAGGTCTGAGTGTCCATCAATAATTGCTTTAAAACATGAAAGAAAATTTTCGAATATCATCCGCACATGATCATAAGAAGGAGAGGAGGTGTTCAGCTGCAAGAAGGTGTGAATGTCCACCCATAATTCCTGAAAAATGGGTAAAAAAAGGTGCGAATGCCCAACCATACATTATCAAAAGCAGGTGTGAATATCAGATCATAATTTGCAAAAAGCTGATGCGAAAGGGTGAAAATGCCCAACTATACACCATCAAATGCGGGAGCGGAGGTGTTCGGCTCTGAGTAGGTGTGAATGTCCGACCATAATTGCTAAAAAATGTGTTAGAAAAGGAAAGAATGCCGGACCATACATCATCAAAAGCGAGAGCGGTGGTGTTCGGCTGCAAAAAGGTGTAAATGTTCGACTAAAGTTTGTAAAAAGCGGGTAAGACATGGTGCGAATGCCTGACAAGGTATGATCAAAAGCAGGAGCGGAGGTGTTCAGCTGCAAGAAGGTCTAAATGTCCATCAATAATTGCTAGAAAACATGAAAGAAAATTTTCGAAAATCAAACCGCACATGATCATAAGTGGGAGAGGAGGTGTTCAGCTGCAAGAAGGTGTGAATGTCCACCCATTATTCCTGACAAATGGGTAAAAAAAAGGTGCGAATGCCCAACCATACATCATCAAAAGCAGGAGTGGATGTGTTCGGCTACAAGAAGGTGTGAACGTCCAACCAAAGTTTGTAAAAAGCAGTTAAGAAAAGGTTTGAATATCCAACCAAACATAATCAAAAGCGGGAGCATAGCTTTTCGACTGCAAGTAGGTGTGAATGTCAGATCATAATTTGCAAAAAGCTGATGAGAAAGGGTGAGAATGTCCGACTGCACACCATCAAATGCGGGAGCGGAGATGTTCGGCTGTGAGTAGGTGTGAATCTCCGACCGTAATTTCTGAAAAATGTGTTAGAAAAGGTAAGAATGCCGGTCCATACATCATCAAAAGCGAGAGAGGTGGTGTTCGGCTGCAAGTAAGTGTGAATGTCCAGCCATAATTACTCACAAACGGGTAAGAAAAGGTAGTATTGCCAGACCATACATGATCAAAACAGGGAGCGGAGGTGGTTCAGCTGCAAGAAGGTGTGAATGTCCGACTAAAGTTCAAATATATTAACAAAAGTGGGAGGAGAGGTCTTCGGATGAGAGTGGTTGAGAATTTCCAACCATAATCTATAAAATTCGGTGAAAAAAAGGTGTGATAGAACACTAAAAGGTGGAGCGGAAGTATTCGGCTGCAAGAAGGTGTGAATGTCCTACTATATTTGATGAAAAGCAGGTGAAGCAAGGTCTTAATGCCCAACCTTACATTATCAAAAGCGAGATCAGAGGTGTTTGGCTGCAAGAAGGCCATAGTTTGCCAAAAGCGGGTAAGCTGCGAATGACCAACTAAATATCAACAAAAGTGGGGGCGGAGGTCTTCGGATGCAACTGGGTGTGAACATCCCACCATACAAGTATGGTGGAGAGGAAGCTGTGAACAGCCGACCATAGTTTGCAAAAAGCGGGTGAGAAAAGGTGCGAATGTCCAACCATACATGATCAAAACAGGGAGCGGAGGTGTTTGGCTGTGACAAGGTGTGAATGTCCACCCAAAATTAATGAAAAGCGGGTAAAAAGTAGGTTTGAATGCCCAACCATACATCATTAAAAGAAGGAGTGGATGTGTTCGGCTACAAGAAGGTTTGAATGTCCAAGCATAGTTTGTAAAAAGCGGGTAAGAAAAGGTTCGAATGCCCAAACATACACCATCAAAAGAGGGAGCGGAGGTGTTCCGCTGTAAGAAGGTGTGAATGTCCGACCATAGTTGGTAAAAAAGTGGGTAAGAAAAGGTTATAATACCCGACTGTACACAATCAATAGCGGGAGCGGAGTTGTTTGGCTACAAGAATGTGTGAAAGTCCGACCATGGTTTGTAAAAAACGGGTAAGAAAAGGTGCGAATGCCCGACAATGTATGATCTAAAGAGGGAGCGGAGGTTTTTGGCTACAAGAAGGTTTGAATGTCCGACCATAGTTTGTAAAAAGCGGGTAAGAAAAGGTTCAAAGGCCTGACTATACACCATCAAAAGCGGGAGCGGAGGTGTTCCGCTGTAAGACGGTGTGAATGTCCGACCATAGTTGGTAAAAAGCGGGTAAGAAAAGGTTAAAATACCCGACTGTACACAATCAATAGGGGGAGCGGAGTTGTTTGGCTACAAGAAGGTGTGAAAGTCCAACCATGGTTTGTAAAAAGCTGGTAAGAAAAGGTTCGAATGCCCGAATATATACCATCAAAAGCGGAAGCGGAAGTGTTCGGCTGCAAGAAGGTGTGAACGTCCGACCAAAGTTTGTAAAAAGCAGTTAAGAAAAGGTTCGAATATCCAACCAAACATAATCAAAAGCGGGAGCAGAGCTGTTCGACTGCAAGTAGGTGTGAATGTCCAGCCATAATTACTCACAAAGGGGTAAGAAAAGGTAGTATTGCCAGACCATACATGATCAAAACAGGGAGCTGAGGTGGTTCAGCTGCAAGGTGTGAATGTCTGACTATAGTTTGTAAAAAGCGGGTAAGATAAGGTGCGAATGCCCGACCATACATGATCAAAACAGGGAGCGGAGGTGTTTGGCTGTGACAAGGTGTGAATGTCCACCCAAAATTAATGAAAAGCGGGTAAAAAGTAGGTTTGAATGCCCAAGCATACATCATTAAAAGAAGGAGTGGATGTGTTCGGCTACAAGAAGGTTTGAATGTCCGAGCATAGTTTGTAAAAAGCGGGTAAGAAAAGGTTTGAATGCCCAAACATACACCATCAAAAGAGGGAGCGGAGGTGTTCCGCTGTAAGACGGTGTGAATGTCCGACCATAGTTGGTAAAAAGCGGGTAAGAAAAGGTTAAAATACCCGACTGTACACAATCAATAGGGGGAGTGGAGTTGTTTGGCTACAAGAAGGTGTGAAAGTCCAACCATGGTTTGTAAAAAGCTGGTAAGAAAAGGTTCGAATGCCCGAATATATACCATCAAAAGCGGAAGCGGAAGTGTTCGGCTGCAAGAAGGTGTGAACGTCCGACCAAAGTTTGTAAAAAGCAGTTAAGAAAAGGTTCGAATATCCAACCAAACATAATCAAAAGCGGGAGCAGAGCTGTTCGACTGCAAGTAGGTGTGAATGTCCAGCCATAATTACTCACAAAGGGGTAAGAAAAGGTAGTATTGCCAGACCATACATGATCAAAACAGGGAGCTGAGGTGGTTCAGCTGCAAGGTGTGAATGTCTGACTATAGTTTGTAAAAAGCGGGTAAGATAAGGTGCGAATGCCCGACCATACATGATCAAAACAGGGAGCGGAGGTGTTTGGCTGTGACAAGGTGTGAATGTCCACCCAAAATTAATTAAAAGCGGGTAAAAAGTAGGTTTGAATGCCCAAGCATACATCATTAAAAGAAGGAGTGGATGTGTTCGGCTACAAGAAGGTTTGAATGTCCGAGCATAGTTTGTAAAAAGCGGGTAAGAAAAGGTTTGAATGCCCAAACATACACCATCAAAAGAGGGAGCGGAGGTGTTCCGCTGTAAGAAGGTGTGAATGTCCGACCATAGTTGGTAAAAAAGTGGGTAAGAAAAGGTTAAAATACCCGACTGTACACAATCAATAGCGGGAGCGGAGTTGTTTGGCTACAAGAATGTGTGAAAGTCCGACCATGGTTTGTAAAAAACGGGTAAGAAAAGGTGCGAATGCCCGACAATGTATGATCAAAAGAGGGAGCGGAGGTTTTTGGCTACAAGAAGGTTTGAATGTCCGACCATAGTTTGTAAAAAGCGGGTAAGAAAAGGTTCAAAGGCCTGACTATACACCATCAAAAGCGGGAGCGGAGGTGTTCCGCTGTAAGACGGTGTGAATGTCCGACCATAGTTGGTAAAAAGCGGGTAAGAAAAGGTTAAAATACCCGACTGTACACAATCAATAGGGGGAGCGGAGTTGTTTGGCTACAAGAAGGTGTGAAAGTCCAACCATGGTTTGTAAAAAGCTGGTAAGAAAAGGTTCGAATGCCCGAATATATACCATCAAAAGCGGAAGCGGAAGTGTTCGGCTGCAAGAAGGTGTGAACGTCCGACCAAAGTTTGTAAAAAGCAGTTAAGAAAAGGTTCGAATATCCAACCAAACATAATCAAAAGCGGGAGCAGAGCTGTTCGACTGCAAGTAGGTGTGAATGTCCAGCCATAATTACTCACAAAGGGGTAAGAAAAGGTAGTATTGCCAGACCATACATGATCAAAACAGGGAGCTGAGGTGGTTCAGCTGCAAGGTGTTAATGTCTGACTATAGTTTGTAAAAAACGGGTAAGATAAGGTGCGAATGCCCGACAATGTATAATCAAAAGAGGGAGCAGAGGTTTTCGGCTACAAGAAGGTTTGAATGTCCGACCATAGTTTCTAAAAAGCGGGTAAGAAAAGGTTCAAATGCCTGACTATACACCATCAAAAGCGGGAGCGGAGGTGTTCCGCTGTAAGACGGTGTGAATGTCCGACCATAGTTGGTAAAAAGCGGGTAAGAAAAGGTTAAAATACCCGACTGTACACAATCAATAGCGGGAGCGGAGTTGTTCGGCTACAAGAAGGTGTGAAAGTCCAACCATCGTTTGTAAAAAGCTGGTAAGAAAAGGTTCGAATGCCCGAATATATACCATCAAAAGCGGAAGCGGAGGTGTTCGGCTGCAACCAAAGGTGTGAACGTCCGACCAAAGTAGGCAAAAAGCAGTAAAGAAAAGGTTCGAATATCCAAACATAATTAAAAGCGAGAGAGATTGTGTTCAGCTGCAAGTAGGTGTGAATATCCAGCCATAACTACTCACAAACGGGTAAGAAAATGTAGTATTGCCAGACCATACAAGATCAAAACAGGGAGCGGAGGTGGTTTAGCTGCAAAAAGGGGTGAATGTCCAACTAAAGTTCAAATATATTAACAAAAGCGGGAGGAGAGGTCTTCGGATTAGAGTGGTTGAAATTTCCAACCATAATCTATAAAATGCGGTGAAAAAAAAAGGTGTGAAGGAATGAATTTTATAGCAAAATCCGAAATCATGCATAACTCCGCAAAAGGAACGTATTGCTCAACCAAAGGGATGCTTCTTTCTCATTCAGGGTAATATGAGGAACTTTATGCTTGATACATTTTAGACATGGATAACTATGAAGGACAAAGCAATTTTAACTTGGTTTGAGCAAAGCAATTCATTTTATAGGAAAATCCGAAATCGTGCAGAACTCATGAAAGTAAGCTTATTCTCGGATTCCTGATCCTCCAGTGTTGCTCTTTCCTATACTGCAAAATACAGCCTTGTTCTTTGTTGAAATCGATATAGACATTGATAAATATGAAGGAAAAAGCAGTTTCCACTTTGTTTGAGTGAAGGAATTAATTTTATAGCAAAATCCCAAATCAAGCAGAACGTATGAAAATAAGCGTGTTTTCGGATTCCTGATCCTTCAGTGTTGCTATTTCTTCTACTGCAAAATACAATGTTGTTCTTTGTTGAAGTCAATCTAGACATTGATAAATATGAAGGACAAAGCAGTTTTAACATAGTTTGAGTAAAGGAATTCATTTTATACATAAAATCCCAAATCATGCAGAACGTATGAAAAGAAGCTTATTCTCGGATTCCTGATCCTTCAGTGTTGCTTTTTCTTCTACTGCAAAATACAATGTTGTTCTTTGTTGAAGTCGATCTAGACATTGATAAATATGAAGGACAAAGCAGTTTTAACTTGGTTTGAGTGAAGGAATTCATTTTATACATAAAATCCCAAATCATGCAGAACGTATGAAAATAAGCTTATTCTCGGATTACTGATCCTTCAGTGTTGCTCTTTCTTCTACTGCAAAATCCAGTGTTGTTCTTTGTTGAAGTCAATCTAGACATTGATAAATATGAAGGACAGAGCAGTTTTAACATAGTTTGAGTGAAGGCATTCATTTCTAGTAAAATCAATAATCGTGGAGAACTCATGAAAATAAGCTTATTCTCGGATTCCTAAAACTTTTGATTTGCTCTTTCTTTACTGCAAAGTACAATGTTGTTCTTTGTTGAAGTCGATCTAGACATTGATAAATATGAAGGACAAAGCAGTTTTCACTTGGTTTGAGTGAAGGATTTGCAGCTGAAAACCTCCCGCTCCCGCTTTTGATTGTGTATAGTCGGGCTTTCGAGCCTTTTCTTACCCGGTTTTTAGAAATTATGGTTAGACATTCAGACCTTGCAGCCGAAGACCTCCACTCCCTCTTTTGATCATACATTGTCGGGCATTCGCACCTTGTCTTACCCGCTTTTTACAAACTATAGTCAGACATTCACACCTTGCAGCTGAACCACCTCAGCTCCCTGTTTTGATCATGTATGGTCTGGCAATACTACCTTTTCTTACCCGTTTGTGAGTAATTATGGCTGGACATTAACACCTACTTGCAGTCGAACAGCTCTGCTCCCGCTTTTGATGGTATATATTCGGGCATTCGAACCTTTTCTTAACTGCTTTTTGCAAACTTTGGTCGGACGTTCACACCTTCTTGCAGCCGAACACCTCCGCTTCCGGTTTTGATGGTATATATTCGGGCATTCGAACCTTTTCTTAGCAGCTTTTTACAAACCATGGTTGAACTTTCACACCTTCTTGTAGCCGAACACCTCCGCTCCCGCTTTTGATGGTGTATAGTCAGGCATTTGAACCTTTTCTTACCCGCTTTTTACAAACTATGGTCGGACATTCAAACCTTCTTGTAGCCGAAAACCTCCGCTCCCTCTTTTGATCATACATTGTCGGGCATTCGCACCTTTTCTTACCCGTTTTTTACAAACCATGGTCGGACTGTCACACATTCTTGTAGCCAAACACATCCGCTCCCGCTATTGATTGTGTACAGTCGGGTATTTTAACCTTTTCTTACCCGTTTTTTACCAACTATGGTCGGACATTCACACCTTCTTACAGCGGAACACCTCCGCTCCCTCTTTTGATGGTGTATGTTTGGGCATTCGAACCTTTTCTTATCCGCTTTTTACAAACTATGCTCGGACATTCAAACCTTCTTGTAGCCGAACACATCCACTCCTGCTGTTGATGATGTATGGACCGGCATTCTTACCTTTTCTAACACATTTTTCAGCAATTATGGTCGGATATTCACACTTACTCACAGCCGAACAACTCCGCTCCCGCATTTGATGGTGTATAGTCGGGCATTCTCACCTTTTCTCATCAGCTTTTTGCAAATTATGATCTGACATTCACACCTGCTTTTGATAATGTATGGTTTGGAGTTCGCACCTTTTCTTACCCATTTTTCAGTAATTATGGGTGGACATTCACACCTTCTTGCAGCTGAACAACTCCTCTCCCGCTATTGATTGTGTACAGTCGGGTATTTTAACCTTTTCTTACCCGCTTTTTACAAACTATGCTCGGACATTCAAACCTTCTTGTAGCCGAACACATCCACTCCTGCTGTTGATGATGTATGGTTGGGCATTCAAACCTACTTGTTGCCCGCTTTTCATTAATTTTGGGTGGATATTCACACCTTGTCACAGCCAAACACCTCCGCTCCCTGTTTTGATCATGTATGGTTGGACATTCGCACCTTTTCTCACCCGCTTTTTGCCAACTATGGTCGGCTGTTCACAGCTTCCTCTCCACCATACTTGTATGGTGGGATATTCACACCCACTTGCATCCGAAGACCTTTTGTTGATATTTAGTCGGTCATTCGCAGCTTACCTGCTTTTGGCAAACTATGGCCTTCATGCAGCCAAACACCTCTGATCTCGCTTTTGATGATGTAAGGTTGGGCATTCAGACCTTGCTTCACCTGCTTTTCACCAAATATAGTCGGACATTCACACCTTCTTGCAGCCGAACACTTCCGCTCCACCTTTTAGTGTTCTATCACACCTTTTTTTTCACCGCATTTTATAGATTATGGTTGGAAATTCTCAACCACTCTCATCCGAAGACCTCTCCTCCCGCTTTTGTTAATATATTTGAACTTTAGTCGGACATTCACACCTTCTTGCAGCTGAACCACCTCCGCTCCCTGTTTTGATCATGTATGGTCTGGCAATACTACCTTTTCTTACCCGTTTGTTAGTAATTATGGCTGGACATTCACACCTACTTGCAGCCGAACACCACCTCTCCCGCTTTTGATGATGTATGGACGGGCATTCTTACCTTTTCTAACACATTTTTCAGCAATTATGGTCGGAGATTCACACTTACTCACAGCCGAACAACTCCGCTCCCGCATTTGATGGTGTATAGACGGGCATTCTCACCCTTTCTCATCAGCTTTTTGCAAATTATGATCTGACATTCACACCTGCTTTTGATAATGTATGGTTTGGCATTCGCACCTTTTCTTACCCATTTTTCAGTAATTATGGGTGGACATTCACACCTTCTTGCAGCTGAACACCTCCTCTCCCGCTATTGATTGTGTACAGTCGGGTATTTTAACCTTTTCTTACCCGCTTTTTACCAAATATGGTCGGACATTCACACCGTCTTACAGCGGAACACCTCTGCTCCCGCTTTTGATGGTGTATAGTCAGGCATTTGAACCTTTTCTTACCCGCTTTTTACAAACTATGGTCGGACATTCAAACCTTCTTGTAGCCGAAAACCTCCGCTCCCTCTTTTGATTATACACTGTTGGGCATTCGCACCTTATTTACAAACTATAGTCAGACATTCACACCTTGCAGCTGAGCCACCTCAGCTCCCTGTTTTGATAGTGTATGTTCGGGCATTCGAACCTATTCTTACCCCCTTTTTACAAACTATGCTCGGAGATTCACACCTACTCACAGCCGAACACTTCCGCTCCCACATTTGATGGTGTATAGCCGGGCATTCTCACCCTTTCTCATCAGCTTTTTGCAAATTATGATCTGACATTCACACCTACTTGCAGTCGAACAGCTCTGCTCCCGCTTTTGATTATGTTTGGTTGGATATTCGAACCTTTTCTTAACTGCTTTTTACAAACTTTGATCGGACGTTCACACCTTCTTACAGCGGAACACCTCCGCTCCCTCTTTTGATGGTCTATGTTCGGGCATTCGAACCTTTTCTTACCCGCTTTTTACAAACTATGGTCGGACATTCAAACTTTCTTGTAGCCGAACACATCCACTCCTGCTTTTGATGATGTATGGTTGGGCATTTTCACCTTTTCTTACCCATTTTTCAGTAATTATGGGTGGACATTCACACCTTCTTGCAGCTGAACAACTCCTCTCCCGCTTATGATCATGTGCGGTTTGATATTCGAAAATGTTCTTTCATGTTTTAAAGCAATTATTGATGGACATTCAAATCTTCTTGTAGCCGAACACATCCACTCCTGCTTTTGATGATGTATGGTAACCTTTTCTTACCCGCTTTTTACAAACTATGGTCGGACATTCAAACCTTCTTGTAGCCAAAACCCTCCGCTCCCTCTTTTGATCTTACATTGTCGGGCATTCGCACCTTATCTTACCCGCTTTTTACAAACTATAGTCAGACATTCACACCTTGCAGCTGAACCACCTCCGCTCCCTGTTTTGATCATGTATGGTCTGGCAATACTACCTTTTCTTACCCGTTTGTGAGTAATTAATCCCAAAATATTGAGCATAAAATAAGTCTTTATGCTGATGATGTATTACTTTTCCTGTAGGGTCCAGAATATACCTGCGATCACTTTACAGTCAGGAAATATTAGATATTTAGGCATAAACATTTCCTCCAGGCTCTCAGAGCTAACAAAGCTAAATTATGTGCAATTATTAAAGACAGTAGAGGACGATCTCTCGTTGGAAGTCCTTACCTATATCACTTATGGGGAGAATTACATCCATTAAAATGATGATACTACCAAAAGTTAACTATTTGTTCTCAATGATCCCCATAAAACCATCTGCTACTTGGTTTAAGTCGCTAGATTCATGCATCTCCAAATTTCTGTGGAAAAACAAACCACCACGTATTAGTTTAAAAACCCTACAGAAGACCAAGGACAGTGGTGGATTAGATTTACCTCATTTTCAGCACTATTCCTTAGACAATAGGTTACAATATATATCAAAATGGTTTAAACCTTGTTGTTGTCACAGTTCCCAGAGACGTTGTAATCGTTGAGGATTCCATATTCACCCCCTCATTAGAGGCACGTAATGCAGATTGATGACACTGAATCTTCTTCTCTGTTCATTGCTGGCATCATTCCCAGCATCGTAAGTGTTCGTGGCATTGTTAGCCTCTTCTTCTGGATCTTGATATCGAGAATCCTTTTGTATTTCTGGTTTGTCAGTCCTCTGTCTTCGTTCACCGGAGTCTTTGTCTTTTTGTCCTTGAGTTTGGTGATTTTTTCTTCTTTTGATGCCTTGACACAATGTGACAGGTGATACCACGTGGGAGATCCTGTAACTTGGATTGCTGTCCCTGTGCTGCGAAATGGCTGTGCTGCTCAAATGGTCTCTCCTTCATCATGGTTACATGCTGCCATTCCGACATCTCGCCATTCCGACATGGGTCTCCAATTGTCGGAATGGCGACACTTAATTTTTTATCAAACGTCCCACCATTCCGACACTTTTTTCCTCCTATGGTCGGAATGGCGGTATGTTTTTTGTTTTTTTAACATACCGCCATTCCGACAGTTCCTTTTAATAGCCTATTTTTTACCCAAAACATTTTGCACTAATGATATGCCGGCGCAAATACACCCTAAAGTTTGGCGCACAAGCTTTGCACATGCAGAGGCCACAGCCTCGCAAACAAACTTTAATAATCTATTATCAAAATCCCCTGATTTTCAAATATAAAAATACAGATATTAATGTAACTCTGGCGAGACTGAAACTGATTAAGCAGAAATACAGTGTCAGTGAGCTGTCACAGCAGCCAGCTGGAGCGAAGCTCTCCACAGAGCCCATGCGTCTTTTGCACGCTGTCATCATATGCAAAAGTAATAATTGCAATTACAGATATCACGGCTACTGCACAGGACACAGTTGCGAGCACTCTGCCTTGCCTTGCCAATAGGAGAAGATAGAAATGACAGCATAGAACGTATAAAACACAACAAAATGCAGTAAAAACGTTTATTCATGTTATTCACGTGATTTATGAGTACTCACTCCAATTTTGGGAAGCGCGGATGGGTTTTGCGCATTTGGCACAAACACACAGCCGCAACGGTTGTAGCTTTATACAGCCTGTTGATATCTTAAGGACCTAACTGGTCACACCTGGGACTAAATGTCATGTAGAGATTGTTTTTACATGACATTACAGCTGAACATATAGCTTTCATCCACAAACCAACGTGGGAGAGCCCGAAGACGCATGTGCCAGACGCACATAGGCATGCGTAAAACCAATTTTGACCACTTCATACTGTTTATTTGCTTTCTTTTAGTTAACTTTCGTTTCTTTTGGATTTTTGTGCGTGTTATGGAGCCGTTTTGGTCCATGTTTGTAAGCCTTTTTTTCCTGGATTAAATTTTCGGAAGTTGAAACAAGTGGCATTGGAGTGTGTGATTGAAAACCACCGCGGACTGCTTCTCCTCCTCCAGTTGCCGAGACTTTGTGTTTTTAATAACGCTTGTCTATAAACATGTTAAACATATAAATTTCATGAACAGAAAGAAGGGACTCACCTGTTGAGTAACACACATTTCCTTATACGGAAAGCCTTGTCGGAATGGTGGGACATTTGAACGTCAGAATAGCGGGATGTCGCAATGGTGGGATGTCGGAATGGTGGGACGTTTGCATGTCGGAATGGTGGTATGTCGGAATGGTGGTATGTCGGAATGGTGGGATGTCGGAATAGCGGGATGTCGGAATGGCGGGATTTCGGAATGGGTGTTGCCACCCCCTTCATCATATACACAGTTATTTATACATCACCTTCCACCATGAAGCGTTGTCCCTTTTTGTTTCTCTCTTTGTTCTTAAAATGCTGTTATGCATGTCTAAACCAATCCATTAAATTAGATCATTTTGGCAGTAAAGCGATCTACAATGTGCTTGGTCGCAAAGCTGCTCATCTGTGGTAAACAGCTCTTCAGAAAGGCATTCTTCAATTGATTTCACTAATTCTATGTAATAATTTTGTGATTTCCTACAAAACTACACTTCTTCTCCCATCTGTCTGAGTATTTAATATTGTCTGGGTCCCGTTAAAACATGTATTTTTCCCATCTAATTCCTTGTTTGCTTTAAAACAAGTATTCCCCATTTTCTATCCCTTCTGTAGTCAACCAGTTTGTATGGAGTACACTGGAGCAACTTGACTGATCAGTAAAACACTGCTTTTGTTGTCACCGCAAGGCTTCCCCCGTCGGTTGTTTCACTGAGACTACTGAGTAACTATAACTCAACACAGTTTATACACATAACATTCCTATACATACTAACAAACAAACAAACAATTATTTATCGCAATTTTCTCATCTCTGTTTGAACGTACACCCAGGTAAATATTCCTGTAGTCTTCTCATACCGACTATGGACCCATTCATTGTTTAACTTCACTGTTTTGCAAATCCTAATTGAATATTACACATTGACATTGAACTTTACTTGATAAGCAGGTCTTCATTGCATTCAGCAGCCTATATGTGAGCATCTATGTGTAAGCTGTTCTTCTTTGCATTTATCAGCAGCAAGCAATTCTTCATTGCACATGCATATGAAAATAGTAAAACAATTCCAATGCGTTAGCGAAACCTTCTATATCAGGAGTGTCCATCATGATGCTGGGAATAGAACCTCTTTCCCAGAATAGTTCAACCTTCATTACTCAACTGATCATAACTCCGCAATGAGCACATTTCAAAGTATCATTCCTCTACATATATTCAAAAATCTATGTGTAAATGTTTAATATTTCTTATATTTGTTGATGTCATTCTGTGTGCATGTGGCCTAAACCCAATCTCTGTGTGGCAATTTTAATTTAAACAAGTTGAACTCTGCCTCTGATCATTTAAAAAAGGTGTGTACCAATATCAACCTTTCTCAGGTAATTACTGATCCTACAAAACCAAAGAGATCCTTCAAGGTTGTCCCTGATTGGCTCAATCTTAACATATCAAAGGTAGAAAATCCGCAGTATCTGAACTTGGTGTTAGTTATCACTGCTCAATAGCCTGTATCAGAATTGCAAAAATGAAAACATTAGGTCCACGCTTGGTATCCAGATCCTGAAACATCTCCATGAGCAGGCTTTTTTTAACTGATCTGTTGAATAGTTATATGACACTGTTAAAATCCCAGATGAAGATCTAGCACTTGACCATTTTTGTAAATCTTCTAATTCCATAGTTGATAAACACGCCCCTTTTAAAAAGTATAGAACTTAGAACAGGTCTATCCCTGGCTTTCGGCAGAACTGTCTTCTTTACTTTTTTTCCCCCTCTTCCTGTTCAGCATTATGTCAGAAGAATTGTAGTCTGAATACCTTTGATGCCAAACAGATTTGTTTTGCCAAGGGAAGTTTTATAAATGTAAAGCTCCCCTTAATGCCCATTTATTTATTTCTGTTTACAATATATGACATGAACTGAACTGAACCAGACCGGGGGACAAGGAAAGAAGAAGAGGAAAGAAGAGGAAACAGAACAAAAATAGAAACAAAAACCAGACAACCAGCTGCTACACCTGTAAAAAACAAAACAGACAACAATCCATGGCCTATGAGGGGAATCCAGCCTTAGCGCCACCAGGAGCACCTGAAAGCAGACAAGCAGAGAAAAAACAAACACACAAACAAACAAAAACAAGCACAAGAAGCGGCAATCGCATACAACACAGCTGTGGATATAGATGACCTGAGACGACATGATAATACATCAACTGCTTAGTGACCATGCTACTGGACTAATGAATGTGTGTGTGTGTGTGAGAGAACATGCAACACCCATGGCACAGGACCTACATGATAACCGTGCTTAGTTATGAGTGTATAAGCGTACAGGGCCACAATCCACAGCCCCCCCCCCAAGCAATCGGAAGCAGGCAGAGAGGGCCACAAGACCCAGGCCACCAGCAGCCCCCACAGAGCACAGAACCCAGGCAGCCCACTGCAGGGGCAACCACGCATCCACCCAGAAGACTGCAGAGGAAGCCCCCGGAAAGAGCCCCCATAAGCATAGGGCAGAGGCACTCCGGGAACCAGGGGTAACAGCCCACCGACCCCGCCAGGCCCCAGCCGCCCAGACATGGGCCGTGCACTGGACCTGGGCCCCAGGAGCCCGAGCGCCCCCAAACCCCCCGGCAGAGGCCCCACCCAATACCCAGGAGGGCCAAGCGCCCCAGACAGCCACAAAGTGGGTCAGCGCCTGCCCCAGCGCCCCTGGCCAAGTGCCCTGGGAGTCAAGACGTGCCCACAGGTGGGTGAAGTCGCGAGCAGTGGGGAGAGGCAACGCTGATGCCCCATCGGGAGAAACACAGGCAGGCCAGGCGACAGCAAGTCCCAGATCCAGGCCCAATCATTACCACACACACTTTCACGTCCCATACATCCACACATCCACACATCCTACCTCCCTCGACTCTGCTGGGGTGTAGTGCAGCGGGCACACCAGGAGGCCAGCAACCCCCCAGCCACCACAGACCCCGAACCAGCAGAACAATTAATTAATCCTCCTGGCCCCTCCTGCCCCGAGCAGCAACCAGGAAGCAGGGGTGTGCGAAGAAGACCCCTCCCCTCACCCTTCTGGCTCTTCAATATTTTCTAATAGTGAGCAATTAAAATTGAGGGGCAGCCAAACTTGTAGAACTGGGAGCGCGGCACTCTGGGCAGCCTACATACCCAAAGAGCCCCGCCCACCAGATGCCACTCAGTGTAACCACCCCCCAAGACCTAATGTGTGTGTGTGAGTGTGTTTGATAAGTAGTAATGTCTAAGGTGTAATTAAAACAGGGGCAGGGAACTGCAGAGTGCAACCAAAGGGGACCACCTACGTGGCCCCATCCACTACACCCCACCGAACACACACGCCCCCAAAACCCTTCATGTGTGAGTGTGTGCTGTGTACAGGAGCCAGAAGGGAGAGGGGTATGGGGATATATACCGGGGGAGCTACTCTCCCCCAGAGAGGGCAGCCAGGGACTGGCTGCAATAGGCATCCCCGCTACCTGGGAGCCAACAATGGGCAGGAGGGCCTGATGTCCACCAGGCTCGGGGCCTGCAGCGACCATATTCCGGGAGCTACTGTACCCCCAGAAGGTACCCATCCTGCCCCACCCCACTCAACCCAACCCCACCCAGGAGGACCTCTACAAAAAACAAACAAACAACATCAAAAAACAAACAAACAAACCACCCGGTCACACCAGTCGCAGCAGCCCGGGCCTGAGACCCACCATCACCCAGCAACCCACCACCACCACTATGTGATAAAACTAATCAGAGGGGACCAGAGAGAATGAAATTCAGCCAATTGATGTTTTGAGGAGGCAGACATTGTTTCCATGCTAATATAATCTAAAAGAAAATTTCTAAACTGGTTAATACACAGATTGTTCTTCGCTTTCCAGTTCATGAGAATAGTTTTCTTTGCGATACATAACACTGTGACAACCATGTGTGCTGAGTTAATTTCCATGTTGATGTTGTCTAAGTCACCCAGTATGCACAGTGTGGGGCATGCAGGGATGCTACACTTTAGCCATGTTGATAGGTCCTCACAGACTTCAAGCCAGAACTTCTGGACAGGCGCAGAAAACCACAAAGCGTGTGCATAATCATCAGGTGTGTTATCTGTGCAATGTGAGCAGATGTTTGAGTGTGTTAGACCCATCCTGAACATCCTTTGTCCTGTATAGTGTGTTCTATGAAGGATTTTGTATTGTATGAGCTGTAAATTAGGATTTCGAGTCTTTATGAAGGTGTTCAAACATATTTGTGGTTAGAAGCTATGACCAGAACTGATGGATAAATCTGCCTCCCATTTTGAGGATGGAAGAGACATTGTGTCATCTATCTTAGACAATAATTTATATATTTTTGATAGTAGTTTTGGGGCACAGATGCTTAGAAATTCTGCTACCCTAGTCGGGGGTTGTAAGTCTGGTTGGTGGAGGATATATCCATCCATCCATCCATCATCTGCCGCTTATCCGGGGGTCGGGTCGCGGGGGCAGCAGCTTGAGCAGAGAAACCCAGACGTCTCTGTCCCCGGCCACTTCCTCCAGCTCTTCCGGGGGGACCCCGAGGCGTTCCCAGGCCAGCCGAGAGACATAGTCTCTCCAACGTGTCCTGGGTCTCCCCCGGGGTCTCCTCCCAGTGGGACGTGCCCGGAACACCTCCCCAGGGAGGCGCCCAGGGGGCATCCTAACCAGATGCCCGAGCCACTTCATCTGACTCCTCTCAATGCGGAGGAGCAGCGGTTCTACTCCGAGCCCCTCCCGGATGACTGAGCTTCTCACCCTATCTCTAAGGGAGAGCCCAGACACCCTGCGGAGGAAACCCATTTCGGCCGCTTGTATTCGCGATCTTGTTCTTTCGGTCACTACCCACAACTCTTGACCATAGGTGAGGATGGGAACGTAGATTGACCAGTAAGTAGAGAGCTTCGCCTTCTGGCTCAGCTCCCTCTTCACAACGACGGGTCGGTGCAGAGCCTGCAACACTGCTGGCGCCGCACCAATCCGCACGTCAATCTCCCGCTCCATTCGTCCGTCACTCGTGAACAAGACCCCGAGATACTTGAACTCCTCCTCTTGGGGAAGGATCTCATTCCCGACCCGGAGAGAGCATTCCACCCTTTTCCGGCTGAGAACCATAGTCTCGGATTTGGAGGTGCTGATTCTCATCCCAGCCGCTTCACACTCGGCTGCGAATCACTCCAGTGAGAGCTGAAGGTCACGGCCTGACGACGCTAACAGAACCACATCATCTGCAAAAAGCAGAGACCCGATTCTGAGGTCGCCAAATGGGACACCCTCAACGCCCTGGCTCCGCCTAGAAATTCTGTCCATAAAAGTTAGGAACAGAATCGGTGACAAAGGGCAGCCCTGACGGAGTCCAACTCTCACCGGAAACGTATCCGACTTACTGCCGGCAATGCGGACCAAACTCTGGCACCGGTCATACAGAGACCGAACGGCCCCTATCAAGGGGTCCGGCACTCCATATTCCCGGAGCACCCCCCACGAGGGACACGGTCGAACGCTTTCTCCAAGTCCACAAAACACATGTAGACTGGTTGGGCGAACTCCCATGCACCCTCCAGGATCCTGCCGAGGGTATAGAGCTGGTCCACTGTTCCACGGCCAGGACGAAAGCCACACTGCATCTCCTGAATCCGAGGCTCGATTATCCGACGGATCCTCCTCTCCAATACCCCCGAATAGACCTTACCAGGGAGGCTGAGGAGTGTGATACCCCTATAGTTGGAACACACCCTCCGGTCCCCCTTTTTAAAGAGGGGGACCACCACCCCAATCTGCCAGTCCAGAGGCACTGTCCCCGATGTCCACGCGATACTGCAGAGGCGTGTCAGCCAAGACAGCCCTACAACATCCAGAGCCTTGAGAAACTCAGGACGGACCTCATCCACCCCGGGGCCTTGCCACCGAGGAGCTTTTTAACCACCTCGGCAACATCAGCCCCAGAAATGGGAGGCCCCGTCTCCGAGCTCTCCGACTCTGCCTCTTCCGAGCACGTGTTGGTAGGATTGAGGAGTTCCTCGAAGTACTCCCCCCACCGACTCACAACATCCCTAGTTGAGGTCAGCAAAGCCCGTCCCCACTGTAAACAGTGTTGACTGTGAGCCGCTCCCCCCCCCCCGAGACGCCGGATGGTGGACCAGAATCTTTTCGAGGCCGTCCGGAAATCGTTCTCCATGGTCTCACCGAACTCCTCCCAGGCCCGAGTTTTTGCCTCAGCAACCGCCGAAGCCGTGGCCCGTCTGGCCCGTCGGTACCTATCAGCTTCTTCCAGGGTCCCACTGGCCAAAAAGGCCCGATAGGACTCCTTCTTCAGCTTGACGGCTTCCCTCACCACTGGTGTCCACCAGCAGGTTCGAGGGTTGCCGCCACGACAGGCACCGACCACCTTACGGCCACAACTCCGACCAGCTGCCTCAGCAATGGAGTCACGGAACATGGCCCATTCGGACTCAATGTCCCCCACCTCAAATATGGTTGAAGCTCTGCCGGAGGTGGGAGTTAAAGCTCCTTCTGACGGGGGATTCTGACAAACGCTCCCAGCAGACCCTCACAATACGTTTGGGCCTGCCAGGTCTGATCGGCATCCTCCCCCACCAGCGGAGCCAACTCACCACCAGGTGGTGATCAGTTGACAGCTCCGCCCCTCTCTTCACCCGAGTGTCCAGGACATACGGCCGCAAGTCCGATGATACAACCACAAAGTCGATCATCGAACTGCGGCCAAGGGTGTCCTGGTGCCAAGTGCACATATGGACACCCTTATGCCTGAACATGGTGTTCGTTATGGACAGTCTATGACTGGCACAGAAGTCCAACAACATAACACCACTCTGATTCAGATCGGGGGGGCCGTTCCTCCCAATCACACCCCTCCAGGTCTCACTGTCATTGCCCACGTGAGCATTGAAGTCCCCCAGCAGAATGAGGGAGTCTCCGGTAGGAGCATTCTCCAGTGCCTCCCCCAGAGACTCCAAAAAGGGTAGGTACTCTGAACTGCTGTTTGGCGCATAGGCACAAACAACAGTCAGGACTCGTCCCCCCACCCAAAGGCGGAGGGAGGCTACCCTCTCGTTCACTGGGGTAAACCCCAATGTACTGGCACACAGCCGGGGGGGCAATAAGTATGCCCACACCTGCTCTGCGCCTCTCACCACGGGCAACTCCAGAGTGGAAGAGAGTCCAACCCCTCTCAAGAGTACTGGTTCCAGATACCAAGCCATGCGTCGAGGTGAGTCCAACTATATCTAACGGTCTGATGAAGTTTCAACAATAAACAACAAACTTTGTATTATGAGAAAGAACCAGACTCATTCTTCAGGAATCCAAAAATAAGCTCTATTTTACGAGTTATGCACGAATTCGGATTCTCCTATAAAACGAATTCCTTAACTCAAACCAAGTTAAGACTGCTTTGTCCTTCATATTTATTCATGTCTAATCAAGTTTCAATGATAAACAACGTTGTACTTTGTAGAATGAGAAAGAACTTCTTCAGCAATAAGCATCTCTCGACAAATGACGAAATACAGATTTTGCTATAAAATTAATTGCTATCAGCCTGACTTAAAACTGTTTGTCTTCCTTATTTATCCACTTCAAATCAAGTTTCAACAATTAAAAAAAATTTGTAGTTTGAGAAAGAACAACTTAATCTTGAGCAATCAGTATAAAAAGAGGGTAAGCAAAGGTGCGAATGTCAAACCATACATGATCAAAACAGGGAGCGGAGGTGTTTGGCTGAGACAAGGTGTGAATGTCCACCCATAATTAATGAAAAGCGGGCAACAAGTAGGTTCGAATGCCCAACCATACATCATCAAAAGCAGGAGTGGATATGTTCGGCTACAAGAAGGTTTGAACGTCTGACCATAGTTTGTAAAAAGCGGGTAAGACAAGGTTCGAATGCCCGAACATACACCATCAAAGGAGGGAGCGGAGGTGTTCCGCTGTAAGAAGGTGTGAATGTCCGACCATAGTTGGTAAAAAACGGGTAAGAAAAGGTTAAAATACCCGACTGTACACAATCAGTAGCGGGTGCGGAGTTGTTCGGCTACTAAAAGGTGTGAAAGTCCGACCATGGTTTGTAAAAAGCGGGTAAGAAAAGGTGCGAATGCCCGAAAATGTATGATCAAAAGAGGGAGCGGAGATGTTCGGCTGCAAGAAGGTGTGAATGTAAACCCATAATTACTGAAAAATGGGTAAGAAAAGGTGCGAATGCCCAACTATACATAATCAAAAGCAGGAGTGGATGTGTTCGGCTCCAAGAAGGGTTGAATGTCCGACCATAGTTGGTAAAAAGCGGGTAATAAAAGGTTAAAATACCCGACTGTACACAATCAATAGCGGGAGCGGAGTTGTTTGGCTACTAAAAGATGTGAAAGTCCGACTATGGTTTGTAAAAAGCGGGTAAGAAAAGGTGCTAATGCCCGACAATGTATGATCAAAAGAGGGAGCGGAGGTGTTCGGCTGCAAGAAGGTTTGAATGTCCAACCATAATTTGTAAAAACCGGGAAGGAAAGGCTCGAAAGCCCGACTATACACCATCAAAAGCGGGAGCAGAGTGGTTCAGCTGCAAGAAGGTCTGAATGTCCATCAATAATTGCTTTAAAACATGAAAGAAAATTTTCGAATATCATCCGCACATGATCATAAGAAGGAGAGGAGGTGTTCAGCTGCAAGAAGGTGTGAATGTCCACCCATAATTCCTGAAAAATGGGTAAAAAAAGGTGCGAATGCCCAACCATACATTATCAAAAGCAGGTGTGAATGTCAGATCATAATTTGCAAAAAGCTGATGAGATAGGGTGAGAATGCCCGACTATACACCATCAAATGCGGGAGCGGAGGTGTTCGGCTCTGAGGAGGTGTGAATGTCCGACCATAATTGCTGAAAAATGTGTTAGAAAAGGAAAGAATGCCGGACCATACATCATCAAAAGCGAGAGAGGTGGTGTTCGGCTGCAAAAAGGTGTAAATGTTCGACTAAAGTTTGTAAAAAGCGGGTAAGACATGGTGCAAATGCCTGACAAGGTATGATCAAAAGCAGGAGCGGAGGTGTTCAGCTGCAAGAAGGTCTAAATGTCCATCAATAATTGCTAGAAAACATGAAAGAAAATTTTCGAAAATCAAACCGCACATGATCATAAGTGGGAGAGGAGGTGTTCAGCTGCAAGAAGGTGTGAATGTCCACCCATTATTCCTGACAAATGGGTAAAAAAAAGGTGCGAATGCCCAACCATACATCATCAAAAGCAGGAGTGGATGTGTTCGGCTACAAGAAGGTGTGAACGTCCAACCAAAGTTTGTAAAAAGCGGGTAAGAAAAGGTTTGAATATCCAACCAAACATAATCAAAAGCGGGAGCATAGCTTTTCGACTGCAAGTAGGTGTGAATGTCAGATCATAATTTGTAAAAAGCTGATGAGAAAGGGTGAGAATGCCCGACTGCACACCATCAAATGCGGGAGCGGAGTTGTTCGGCTGTGAGTAGATGTGAATCTCCGACCGTAATTTCTGAAAAATGTGTTAGAAAAGGTAAGAATGCCGGTCCATACATCATCAAAAGCGAGAGAGGTGGTGTTCGGCTGCAAGTAGGTGTGAATGTCCAGCCATAATTACTCACAAACGGGTAAGAAAAGGTAGTATTGCCAGACCA
Organism: Leuresthes tenuis; assembly: GCF_036924035.1. Taxonomy (NCBI): domain Eukaryota; kingdom Metazoa; phylum Chordata; class Actinopteri; order Atheriniformes; family Atherinopsidae; genus Leuresthes; species Leuresthes tenuis. The sequence goes on along the minus strand of NW_027325472.1, from coordinate 70,132 downwards.
TACATGATCAAAACAGGGAGCGGAGGTGGTTCAGCTGCAAGAAGGTGTGAATGTCCGACTAAAGTTCAAATATATTAACAAAAGCGGGAGGAGAGGTCTTCGGATGAGAGTGGTTGAGAATTTCCAACCATAATCTATAAAATTCGGTGAAAAAAAGGTGTGATAGAACACTAAAAGGTGGAGCGGAAGTGTTCGGCTGCAAGAAGGTGTGAATGTCCGACTATATTTGGTGAAAAGCAGGTGAAGCAAGGTCTGAATGCCCAACCTTACATTATCAAAAGCGAGATCAGAGGTGTTTGGCTGCAAAAAGGCCATAGTTTGCCAAAAGCGGGTAAGCTGCGAATGACCAACTAAATATCAACAAAAGTGGGGGGCGGAGGTCTTCGGATGCAACTGGGTGTGAACATCCCACCATACAAGTATGGTGGAGAGGAAGCTGTGAACAGCCGACCATAGTTGGCAAAATGCGGGTGAGAAAAGGTGCGAATGTCCAACCATACATGATCAAAACAGGGAGCGGAGGTGTTTGGCTGTGACAAGGTGTGAATGTCCACCCAAAATTAATGAAAAGCGGGCAACAAGTAGGTTTGAATGCCCAACCATACATCATCAAAAGCAGGAGTGGATGTGTTCGGCTACAAGAAGGTTTGAATGTCCGAGCATAGTTTGTAAAAAGCGGGTAAGAAAAGGTTCGAATGCCCAAACATACACCATCAAAAGAGTTAGCGGAGGTGTTCCGCTGTAAGAAGGTGTGAATGTCCGACCATAGTTTGTAAAAAAAGGGTAAGAAAAGGTGCGAATGCCCGACAATGTATGATCAAAAGAGGGAGCGGAGGTTTTCGGCTACAAGAAGGTTTGAATGTCCGACCATAGTTTGTAAAAAGCGGGTAAGAAAAGGTTCAAAGGCCTGACTATACACGATCAAAAGCGGGAGCGGAGGTGTTCCGCTGTAAGACGGTGTGAATGTCCGACCATAGTTGGTTAAAAGCGGGTAAGAAAAGGTTAAAATACCCGACTGTACACAATCAATAGGGGGAGCGGAGTTGTTTGGCTACAAGAAGGTGTGAAAGTCCAACCATGGTTTGTAAAAAGCTGGTAAGAAAAGGTTCGAATGCCCGAATATATACCATCAAAAGCGGAAGCGGAAGTGTTCGGCTGCAAGAAGGTGTGAACGTCCGACCAAAGTTTGTAAAAAGCAGTTAAGAAAAGGTTCGAATATCCAACCAAACATAATCAAAAGCGGGAGCAGAGCTGTTCGACTGCAAGTAGGTGTGAATGTCCAGCCATAATTACTCACAAAGGGGTAAGAAAAGGTAGTATTGCCAGACCATACATGATCAAAACAGGGAGCTGAGGTGGTTCAGCTGCAAGGTGTGAATGTCTGACTATAGTTTGTAAAAAGCGGGTAAGATAAGGTGCGAATGCCCGACAATGTATAATCAAAAGAGGGAGCAGAGGTTTTCGGCTACAAGAAGGTTTGAATGTCCGACCATAGTTTCTAAAAAGCGGGTAAGAAAAGGTTCAAATGCCTGACTATACACCATCAAAAGCGGGAGCGGAGATGTTCCGCTGTAAGACGGTGTGAATGTCCGACCATAGTTGGTAAAAAGCGGGTAAGAAAAGGTTAAAATACACGACTGTACACAATCAATAGCGGGAGCGGAGTTGTTCGGCTACAAGAAGGTGTGAAAGTCCAACCATCGTTTGTAAAAAGCTGGTAAGAAAAGGTTCGAATGCCCGAATATATACCATCAAAAGTGGAAGCGGAGGAGTTCGGCTGCAAGAAGGTGTGAACGTCCGACCAAAGTAGGCAAAAAGCAGTAAAGAAAAGGTTCGAATATCCAAACATAATTAAAAGCGAGAGAGATTGTGTTCAGCTGCAAGTAGATGTGAATATCCAGCCATAACTACTCACAAACGGGTAAGAAAATGTAGTATTGCCAGACCATACAAGATCAAAACAGGGAGCGGAGGTGGTTTAGCTGCAAAAAGGGGTGGATGTCCAACTAAAGTTCAAATATATTAACAAAAGCGGGAGGAGAGGTCTTCGGATTAGAGTGGTTGAAATTTCCAACCATAATCTATAAAATGCGGTGAAAAAAAAAGGTGTGAAGGAATGAATTTTATAGCAAAATCCGAAATCATGCATAACTCCGCAAAAGGAACGTAATGCTCAACCAAAGGGATTCTTCTTTCTCATTCAGGGTAATATGAGGAACTTTATGCTTGATACATTTTAGACATGGATAACTATGAAGGACAAAGCAATTTTAACTTGGTTTGAGCAAAGCAATTCATTTTATAGGAAAATCCGAAATCGTGCAGGACTCATGAAAGTAAGCTTATTCTCGGATTCCTGATACTCCAGTGTTGCTCTTTCCTATACTGCAAAATACAGCCTTGTTCTTTGTTGAAATCGATATAGACATTGATAAATATGAAGGACAAAGCAGTTTTAACATAGTTTGAGTAAAGGAATTCATTTTATACATAAAATCCCAAATCATGCAGAACGTATGAAAATAAGCTTATTCTCGGATTCCTGTTCCTTCAAGTGTTGCTCTTTCTACTACTGCAAAATACAGCCTTGTTCTTTGTTGAAATCAATATAGACATTGATAAATATGAAGGACAAAGCAATTTCCACTTTGTTTGAGTGAAGGAATTAATTTTATAGCAAAATCCCAAATCAAGCAGAACGTATGAAAATAAGCGTGTTTTCGGATTCCTGATCCTTCAGTGTTGCTATTTCTTCTACTGCAAAATACAATGTTGTTCTTTGTTGAAGTCAATCTAGACATTGATAAATATGAAGTACAAAGCAGTTTTAACATAGTTTGAGTAAAGGAATTCATTTTATACATAAAATCCCAAATCATGCAGAACGTATGAAAGTAAGCTTATTCTCGGATTCCTGTTCCTTCAAGTGTTGCTCTTTCTACTACTGCAAAATACAGCCTTGTTCTTTGTTGAAAATATAGACATTGATAAATATGAAGGACAAAGCAGTTTCCACTTTGTTTGAGTGAAGGAATTAATTTTATAGCAAAATCCCAAATCAAGCAGAACGTATGAAAATAAGCGTGTTTTCGGATTCCTGATCCTTCAGTGTTGCTATTTCTACTACTGCAAAATACAACGTTGTTCTTTGTTGAAGTCAATCTAGACATTGATAAATATGAAGGACAAAGCAGTTTTAACATAGTTTGAGTGAAGGCATTCATTTATAGTAAAATCAATAATCGTGCAGAACTCATGAAAATAAGCTTATTCTCGGATTCCTAAAACTTTTGATTTGCTCTTTCTTTACTGCAAAGTACAATGTTGTTCTTTGTTGAAGTCGATCTAGACATTGATAAATATGAAGGACAAAGCAGTTTTCACTTGGTTTGAGTGAAGGATTTGCAGCTGAAAACCTCCCATTCCCGCTTTTGATTGTGTATAGTCGGGCTTTCGAGCCTTTTCTTACCCGGTTTTTAGAAATTATGGTTAGACATTCAGACCTTGCAGCCGAAGACCTCCACTCCCTCTTTTGATCATACATTGTCGGGCATTCGCACCTTGTCTTACCCGCTTTTTACAAACTATAGTCAGACATTCACACCTTGCAGCTGAACCACCTCAGCTCCCTGTTTTGATCATGTATGGTCTGGCAATACTACCTTTTCTTACCCGTTTGTGAGTAATTATGGCTGGACATTAACACCTACTTGCAGTCGAACAGCTCTGCTCTCGCTTTTGATGGTATATATTCGGGCATTCGAACCTTTTCTTAACTGCTTTTTGCAAACTTTGGTCGGACGTTCACACCTTCTTGCAGCCGAACACCTCCGCTTCCGCTTTTGATGGTATATATTCGGGCATTCGAACCTTTTCTTAGCAGCTTTTTACAAACCATGGTTGAACTTTCACACCTTCTTGTAGCCGAACACCTCCGCTCCCGCTTTTGATGGTGTATAGTCAGGCATTTGAACCTTTTCTTACCCGCTTTTTACAAACTATGGTCGGACATTCAAACCTTCTTGTAGCCGAAAACCTCCGCTCCCTCTTTTGATCATACATTGTCGGGCATTCGCACCTTTTCTTACCCGTTTTTTACAAACCATGGTCGGACTGTCACACATTCTTGTAGCCAAACACATCCGCTCCCGCTATTGATTGTGTACAGTCGGGTATTTTAACCTTTTCTTACCCGTTTTTTACCAACTATGGTCGGACATTCACACCTTCTTACAGCGGAACACCTCCGCTCCCTCTTTTGATGGTGTATGTTTGGGCATTCGAACCTTTTCTTTTCCGCTTTTTACAAACTATGCTCGGACATTCAAACCTTCTTGTAGCCGAACACATCCACTCCTGCTGTTGATGATGTATGGACCGGCATTCTTACCTTTTCTAACACATTTTTCAGCAATTATGGTCGGAGATTCACACTTACTCACAGCCGAACAACTCCGCTCCCGCATTTGATGGTGTATAGTTGGGCATTCTCACCCTTTCTCATCAGCTTTTTGCAAATTATGATCTGACATTCACACCTGCTTTTGATAATGTATGGTTTGGCATTCGCACCTTTTCTTACCCATTTTTCAGTAATTATGGGTGGACATTCACACCTTCTTGCAGCTGAACAACTCCTCTCCCGCTATTGATTGTGTACAGTCGGGTATTTTAACCTTTTCTTACCCGCTTTTTACAAACTATGCTCGGACATTCAAACGTTCTTGTAGCCGAACACATCCACTCCTGCTGTTGATGATGTATGGTTGGGCATTCAAACCTACTTGTTGCCCGCTTTTCATTAATTTTGGGTGGACATTCACACCTTGTCACAGCCAAACACCTCCGCTCCCTGTTTTGATCGTGTATGGTTGGACATTCGCACCTTTTCTCACCCGCTTTTCGCCAACTATGGTCGGCTGTTCACAGCTTCCTCTCCACCATACTTGTATGGTGGGATATTCACACCCACTTGCATCCGAAGACCTTTTGTTGATATTTAGTCGGTCATTCGCAGCTTACCCGCTTTTGGCAAACTATGGCCTTCATGCAGCCAAACACCTCTGATCTCGCTTTTGATGATGTAAGGTTGGGCATTCAGACCTTGCTTCACCTGCTTTTCACCAAATATAGTTGGACATTCACACCTTCTTGCAGCCGAACACTTCCGCTCCACCTTTTAGTGTTCTATCACACCTTTTTTTTCACCGCATTTTATAGATTATGGTTGGAAATTCTCAACCACTCTCATCCGAAGACCTCTCCTCCCGCTTTTGTTAATATATTTGAACCTTAGTCGGACATTCACACCTTCTTGCAACTGAACCACCTCCGCTCCCTGTTTTGATCATGTATGGTCTGGCAATACTACCTTTTCTTACCCGTTTGTTAGTATTTATGGCTGGACATTCACACCTACTTGCAGCCGAACACCACCTCTCCCGCTTTTGATGATGTATGGACCGGCATTCTTACCTTTTCTAACACATTTTTCAGCAATTATGGTCGGAGATTCACACTTACTCACAGCCGAACAACTCCGCTCCCGCATTTGATGGTGTATAGTCGGGCATTCTCACCCTTTCTCATCAGCTTTTTGCAAATTATGATCTGACATTCACACCTGCTTTTGATAATGTATGGTTTGGCATTCGCACCTTTTCTTACCCATTTTTCAGTAATTATGGGTGGACATTCACACCTTCTTGCAGCTGAACACCTCCTCTCCCGCTATTGATTGTGTACAGTCGGGTATTTTAACCTTTTCTTACCCGCTTTTTACCAAATATGGTCGGACATTCACACCGTCTTACAGCGGAACACCTCTGCTCCCGCTTTTGATGGTGTATAGTCAGGCATTTGAACCTTTTCTTACCCGCTTTTTACAAACTATGGTCGGACATTCAAACCTTCTTGTAGCCGAAAACCTCCACTCCCTCTTTTGATTATACATTGTTGGGCATTCGCACCTTATTTACAAACTATAGTCAGACATTCACACCTTGCAGCTGAGCCACCTCAGCTCCCTGTTTTGATAGTGTATGTTTGGGCATTCGAACCTATTCTTACCCCCTTTTTACAAACTATGCTCGGAGATTCACACCTACTCACAGCCGAACACTTCCGCTCCCACATTTGATGGTGTATAGCCGGGCATTCTCACCCTTTCTCATCAGCTTTTTGCAAATTATGATCTGACATTCACACCTACTTGCAGTCGAACAGCTCTGCTCCCGCTTTTGATTATGTTTGGTTGGATATTCGAAACTTTGGTCGGACGTTCACACCTTCTTGCAGCCGAACACATCCACTTCCACTTTTGATGGTATATATTCGGGCATTCGAACCTTTTCTTACCCGCTTTTTAAAAACCGTGGTCGGACTTTCACACCTTCTTGTAGCCAAACAACTCCGCTCCCGCTATTGATTGTGTACAGTCGGGTATTTTAACCTTTTCTTACCCGCTTTTTACCAACTATGGTCGGACATTTACACCTTCTTACAGCGGAACACCTCCGCTCCCTCTTTTGATGGTCTATGTTCGGGCATTCGAACCTTTTCTTACCCGCTTTTTACAAACTATGGTCGGACATTCAAACTTTCTTGTAGCCGAACACATCCACTCCTGCTTTTGATGATGTATGGTTGGGCATTTTCACCTTTTCTTACCCATTTTTCAGTAATTATGGGTGGACATTCACACCTTCTTGCAGCTGAACAACTCCTCTCCCGCTTATGATCATGTGCGGTTTGATATTCGAAAATGTTCTTTCATGTTTTAAAGCAATTATTGATGGTAATTCAAATCTTCTTGTAGCCGAACACATCCACTCCTGCTTTTGATGATGTATGGTAACCTTTTCTTACCCGCTTTTTACAAACTATGGTCGGACATTCAAACCTTCTTGTAGCCAAAACCCTCCGCTCCCTCTTTTGATCTTACATTGTCAGGCATTCGCACCTTATCTTACCCGCTTTTTACAAACTATAGTCAGACATTCACACCTTGCAGCTGAACCACCTCCGCTCCCTGTTTTGATCATGTATGGTCTGGCAATACTACCTTTTCTTACCCGTTTGTGAGTAATTAATCCCAAAATATTGAGCATAAAATAAGTCTTTATGCTGATGATGTATTACTTTTCCTGTAGGGTCCAGAATATACCTGCGATCACTTTACAGTCAGGAAATATTAGATATTTAGGCATAAACCTTTTCTTCAGGCTCTCAGAGCTAACAAAGCTAAATTATGTGCAATTATTAAAGACAGTAGAGGACGATCTCTCGTTGGAAGTCCTTACCTATATCACTTATGGGGAGAATTACATCCATTAAAATGATGATACTACCAAAAGTTAACTATTTGTTCTCAATGATCCCCATAAAACCATCTGCTACTTGGTTTAAGTCGCTAGATTCATGCATCTCCAAATTTCTGTGGAAAAACAAACCACCACGTATTAGTTTAAAAACCCTACAGAAGACCAAGGACAGTGGTGGATTAGATTTACCTCATTTTCAGCACTATTCCTTAGACAATAGGTTACAATATATATCAAAATGGTTTAAACCTTGTTGTTGTCACAGTTCCCAGAGACGTTGTAATCGTTGAGGATTCTATATTCACCCCCTCATTAGAGGCACGTAATGCAGATTGATGACACTGAATCTTCTTCTCTGTTCATTGCTGGCATCATTCCCAGCATCGTAAGTGTTCGTGGCATTGTTAGCCTCTTCTTCTGGATCTTGATATCGAGAATCCTTTTGTATTTCTGGTTTGTCAGTCCTCTGTCTTCGTTCACCGGAGTCTTTGTCTTTTTGTCCTTGAGTTTGGTGATTTTTTCTTCTTTTGATGCCTTGACACAATGTGACAGGTGATACCACGTGGGAGATCCTGTAACTTGGATTGCTGTCCCTGTGCTGCGAAATGGCTGTGCTGCTCAAATGGTCTCTCCTTCATCATGGTTACATGCTGCCATTCCGACATCTCGCCATTCCGACATGGGTCTCCAATTGTCGGAATGGCGACACTTAATTTTTTATCAAACGTCCCACCATTCCGACACTTTTTTCCTCCTATGGTCGGAATGGCGGTATGTTTTTTTTTTTTTTTTTAACATACCGCCATTCCGACAGTTCCTTTTAATAGCCTATTTTTTACCCAAAACATTTTGCACTAATGATATGCCGGCGCAAATACACCCTAAAGTTTGGCGCACAAGCTTTGCACATGCAGAGGCCACAGCCTCGCAAACAAACTTTAATAATCTATTATCAAAATCCCCTGAATTTCAAATATAAAAATACAGATATTAATGTAACTCTGGCGAGACTGAAACTGATTAAGCAGAAATACAGTGTCAGTGAGCTGTCACAGCAGCCAGCTGGAGCGGAGCTCTCCACAGAGCCCATGCGTCTTTTGCACGCTGTCATCATATGCAAAAGTAATAATTGCAATTACAGATATCACGGCTACTGCACAGGACACAGTTGCGAGCACTCTGCCTTGCCTTGCCAATAGGAGAAGATAGAAATGACAGCATAGAACGTATAAAACACAACAAAATGCAGTAAAAACGTTTATTCATGTTATTCACGTGATTTATGAGTACTCACTCCAATTTTGGGAAGCACGGATGGGTTTTGCGCATTTGGCACAAACACACAGCCGCAACGGTTGTAGCTTTATACAGCCTGTTGATATCTTAAGGACCTAACTGGTCACACCTGGGACTAAATGTCATGTAGAGATTGTTTTTACATGACATTACAGCTGAACATATAGCTTTCATCCACAAACCAACGTGGGAGAGCCCGAAGACGCATGTGCCAGACGCACATAGGCATGCGTAAAACCAATTTTGACCACTTCATACTGTTTATTTGCTTTCTTTTAGTTAACTTTCGTTTCTTTTGGATTCTTGTGCGTGTTATGGAGCCGTTTTGGTCCATGTTTGTAAGCCTTTTTTTCCTGGATTAAATTTTCGGAAGTTGAAACAAGTGGCATTGGAGTGTGTGATTGAAAACCACCGCGGACTGCTTCTCCTCCTCCAGTTGCCGAGACTTTGTGTTTTTAATAACGCTTGTCTATAAACATGTTAAACATATAAATTGCATGAACAGAAAGAAGGGACTCACCTGTTGAGTAACACACATTTCCTTATACGGAAAGCCTTGTCGGAATGGTGGGACATTTGAACGTCAGAATAGCGGGATGTCGCAATGGTGGGATGTCGGAATGGTGGGACGTTTGCATGTCGGAATGGTGGTATGTCGGAATGGTGGGATGTCGGAATAGCGGGATGTCGGAATGGCGGGATTTCGGAATGGGTGTTGCCACCCCCTTCATCATATACACAGTTATTTATACATCACCTTCCACCATGAAGCGTTGTCCCTTTTTGTTTCTCTCTTTGTTCTTAAAATGCTGTTATGCATGTCTAAACCAATCCATTAAATTAGATCATTTTGGCAGTAAAGCGATCTACAATGTGCTTGGTCGCAAAGCTGCTCATCTGTGGTAAACAGCTCTTCAGAAAGGCATTCTTCAATTGATTTCACTAATTCTATGTAATAATTTTGTGATTTCCTACAAAACTACACTTCTTCTCCCATCTGTCTGAGTATTTAATATTGTCTGGGTCCCGTTAAAACATGTATTTTTCCCATCTAATTCCTTGTTTGCTTTAAAACAAGTATTCCCCATTTTCTATCCCTTCAGTAGCCAACCAGTTTGTATGGAGTACACTGGAGCAACTTGACTGATCAGTAAAACACTGCTTTTGTTGTCACCGCAAGGCTTCCCCCGTCGGTTGTTTCACTGAGACACTACTGAGTAACTATAACTCAACACAGTTTATACACATAACATTCATATAAATACTAACAAACAAACAAACAATTAATTATCGCAATTTTCTCATCTCTGTTTGAACGTACACCCAGGTAAATATTCCTGTAGTCTTCTCATACCGACTATGGACCCATTCATTGTTTAACTTCACTGTTTTGCAAATCCTAATTGAATATTACACATTGACATTGAACTTTACTTGATAAGCAGGTCTTCATTGCATTCAGCAGCCTATATGTTAGCATCTATGTGTAAGCTGTTCTTCTTTGCATTTATCAGCAGCAAGCAATTCTTCATTGCACATGCATATGAAAATAGTAAAACAATTCCAATGCGTTAGCGAAACCTTCTATATCAGGAGTGTCCATCATGATGCTGGGAATAGAACCTCTTTCCCAGAATAGTTCAACCTTCATTACTCAACTGATCATAACTCCGCAATGAGCACATTTCAAAGTATCATTCCTCTACATATATTCAAAAATCTATGTGTAAATGTTTAATATTTCTTATATTTGTTGATGTCATTCTGTGTGCATGTGGCCTAAACCCAATCTCTGTGTGGCAATTTTAATTTAAACAAGTTGAACTCTGCCTCTGATCATTTAAAAAAGGTGTGTACCAATATCAACCTTTCTCAGGTAATTACTGATCCTACAAAACCAAAGAGATCCTTCAAGGTTGTCCCTGATTGGCTCAATCTTAACAAATCAAAGGTAGAAAATCCGCAGTATCTGAACTTGGTGTTAGTTATCACTGCTCAATAGCCTGTATCAGAATTGCAAAAATGAAAACATTAGGTCCACGCTTGGTATCCAGATCCTGAAACATCTCCATGAGCAGGCTTTTTTTTAACCGATCTGTTGAATAGTTATATGACACTGTTAAAATCCCAGATGAAGATCTAGCACTTGACCATTTTTGTAAATCTTCTAATTCCATAGTTGATAAACACGCCCCTTTTAAAAAGTATAGAACTTAGAACAGGTCTATCCCTGGCTTTCGGCAGAACTGTCTTCTTTACTTTTTTTCCCCCTTGTCCTGTTCAGCATTATGTCAGAAGAATTGTAGTCTGAATACCTTTGATGCCAAACAGATTTGTTTTGCCAAGGGAAGTTTTATAAATGTAAAGCTCCCCTTGATGCCCATTTATTTATTTCTGTTTACAATATATGACATGAACTGAACTGAACCGGACCGGGGGACAAGGAAAGAAGAAGAGGAAAGACGAGGAAACAGAAAAAAAATAGAAACAAAAACCAGACAACCAGCTGCTACACCTGTAAAAAACAAAACAGACAACAATCCATGGCCTATGAGGGGAATCCAGCCTTAGCGCCAAGAGGAGCATATGAAAGCAGACAAGCAGAGAAAAAACAAACACACAAACAAACAAAAACAAGCACAAGAAGCGGCAATCGCATACAACACAGCTGTGGATATAGATGACCTGAGACGACATGATAATACATCAACTGCTTAGTGACCATGCTACTGGACTAATGAATGTGTGTGTGTGTGTGTGAGAACATGCAACACCCATGGCACAGGACCTACATGATAACCGTGCTTAGTTATGAGTGTATAAGCGTACAGGGCCACAATCCACAGCCCCCCCCCCAAGCAATCAGAAGCAGGCAGAGAGGGCCACAAGACCCAGGCCACCAGCAGCCCCCACAGAGCACAGAACCCAGGCAGCCCACCGCAGGGGCAACCACGCATCCACCCAGAAGACTGCAGAGGAAGCCCCCGGAAAGAGCCCCCATAAGCATAGGGCAGAGGCACTCCGGGAACCAGGGGCAACAGCCCACCGACCCCGCCAGGCCCCAGCCGCCCAGACATGGGCCGTGCACTGGACCTGGGCCCCAGGAGCCCGAGCGCCCCCAAACCCCCCGGCAGAGGCCCCACCCAATACCCAGGAGGGCCAAGCGCCCCAGACAGCCACAAAGTGGGTCAGCGCCTGCCCCAGCGCCCCTGGCCAAGTGCCCTGGGAGTCAAGACGTGCCCACAGGTGGGTGAAGTCGCGAGCAGTGGGGAGAGGCAACGCTGATGCCCCATCGGGAGAAACACAGGCAGGCCAGGCGACAGCAAGTCCCAGATCCAGGCCCAATCATTACCACACACACTTTCACGTCCCATACATCCACACATCCACACATCCTACCTCCCTCGACTCTGCTGGGGTGTAGTGCAGCGGGCACACCAGGAGGCCAGCAACCCCCCAGCCACCACAGACCCCGAACCAGCAGAACAATTAATTAATCCTCCTGGCCCCTCCTGCCCCGAGCAGACACCAGGAAGCAGGGGTGTGCGAAGAAGACCCCTCCCCTCACCCTTCTGGCTCTTCAATATTTTCTAATAGTGGGCAATTAAAATTGAGGGGCAGCCAAACTTGTAGAACTGGGAGCGCGGCACTCTGGGCAGCCTACATACCCAAAGAGCCCCGCCCACCAGATGCCACTCAGTGTAACCACCCCCCAAGACCTAATGTGTGTGTGTGAGTGTGTTTGATAAGTAGTAATGTCTAAGGTGTAATTAAAACAGGGGCAGGGAACTGCAGAGTGCAACCAAAGGGGACCACCTACGTGGCCCCATCCACTACACCCCACCGAACACACACGCCCCCAAAACCCTTCATGTGTGAGTGTGTGCTGTGTACAGGAGCCAGAAGGGAGAGGGGTATGGGGATATATACCGGGGGAGCTACTCTCCCCCAGAGAGGGCAGCCAGGGACTGGCTGCAATAGGCATCCCCGCTACCTGGGAGCCAACAATGGGCAGGAGGGCCTGATGTCCACCAGGCTCGGGGCCTGCAGCGACCATATTCCGGGAGCTACTGTACCCCCAGAAGGTACCCATCCCGCCCCACCCCACTCAACCCAACCCCACCCCGGAGGACCTCTACAAAAAACAAACAAACAAACCACCCGGTCACACCAGTCGCAGCAGCCCGGGCCTGAGACCCACCATCACCCAGCAACCCACCACCACCACTATGTGATAAAACTAATCAGAGGGGACCAGAGAGAATGAAATTCAGCCAATTGATGTTTTGAGGAGGCAGACATTGTTTCCATGCTAATATAATCTAAAAGAACATTTCTAAACTGGTTAATACACAGATTGTTCTTCGCTTTCCAGTTCATGAGAATAGTTTTCTTTGCGATACATAACACTGTGACAACCATGTGTGCTGAGTTAATTTCCATGTTGATGTTGTCTAAGTCACCCAGTATGCACAGTGTGGGGCATGCAGGGATGCTACACTTTAGCCATGTTGATAGGTCCTCACAGACTTCAAGCCAGAACTTCTGGACAGGCGCAGAAAACCACAAAGCGTGTGCATAATCATCAGGTGTGTTATCTGTGCAATGTGAGCAGATGTTTGAGTGTGTTAGACCCATCCTGAACATCCTTTGTCCTTTATAGTGTGTTCTATGAAGGATTTTGTATTGTATGAGCTGTAAATTAGGATTTCGAGTCTTTATGAAGGTGTTCAAACATATTTGTGGTTAGAAGCTATGACCAGAACTGATGGATAAATCTGCCTCCCATTTTGAGGATAGAAGAGACATTGTGTCATCTATCTTAGACAATAATTTATATATTCTTGATAGTAGTTTTGGGGTACAGCTGCTTATAAATTCTGCTACCCTAGTCGGGGGTTGTAAGTCTGGTTGGTGGAGGATATATCCATCCATCCATCATCTGCCGCTTATCCGGGGGTCGGGTCGCGGGGGCAGCAGCTTGAGCAGAGAAACCCAGACGTCTCTGTCCCCGGCCACTTCCTCCAGCTCTTCCGGGGGGACCCCGAGGCGTTCCCAGGCCAGCCGAGAGACATAGTCTCTCCAACGTGTCCTGGGTCTCCCCCGGGGTCTCCTCCCAGTGGGACGTGCCCGGAACACCTCCCCAGGGAGGCGCCCAGGGGGCATCCTAACCAGATGCCCGAGCCACCTCATCTGACTCCTCTCAATGCGGAGGAGCAGCGGTTCTACTCCGAGCCCCTCCCGGATGACTGAGCTTCTCACCCTATCTCTAAGGGAGAGCCCAGACACCCTGCGGAGGAAACCCATTTCCGCCGCTTGTATTCGCGATCTTGTTCTTTCGGTCACTACCCACAACTCGTGACCATAGGTGAGGATGGGAACGTAGATTGACCAGTAAGTAGAGAGCTTCGCCTTCTGGCTCAGCTCCCTCTTCACAACGACGGGTCGGTGCAGAGCCTGCAACACTGCAGGTGCCGCACCAATCCGCCCGTCAATCTCCCGCTCCATTCGTCCGTCACTCGTGAACAAGACCCCGAGATACTTGAACTCCTCCTCTTGGGGAAGGATCTCATTCCCGACCCGGAGAGAGCATTCCACCCTTTTCCGGCTGAGAACCATAGTCTCGGATTTGGAGGTGCTGATTCTCATCCCAGCCGCTTAACACTCGGCTGCGAATCACTCCAGTGAGAGCTGAAGGTCACGGCCTGACGACGCTAACAGAACCACATCATCTGCAAAAAGCAGAGACCCGATTCTGAGGTCGCCAAATGGGACACCCTCAACGCCCTGGCTCCGCCTAGAAATTCTGTCCATAAAAGTTAGGAACAGAATCGGTGACAAAGGGCAGCCCTGACGGAGTCCAACTCTCACCGGAAACGTATCTGACTTACTGCCGGCAATGCGGACCAAACTCTGGCACCGGTCATACAGAGACCGAACGGCCCCTATCAAGGGGTCCGGCACTCCATATTCCCGGAGCACCCTCCACAGGACTCCACGAGGGACACGGTCGAACGCTTTCTCCAAGTCCACAAAACACATGTAGACTGGTTGGGCGAACTCCCATGCACCCTCCAGGATCCTGCCGAGGGTATAGAGTTGGTCCACTGTTCCACGGCCAGGACGAAAGCCACACTGCATCTCCTGAATCCGAGGATCGATTATCCGACGGATCCTCCTCTCCAATACCCCCGAATAGACCTTACCAGGGAGGCTGAGGAGTGTGATACCCCTATAGTTGGAACACACCCTCCGGTCCCCCTTTTTAAAGAGGGGGACCACCACCCCAATCTGCCAGTCCAGAGGCACTGTCCCCGATGTCCAAGCGATACTGCAGAGGCGTGTCAGCCAAGACAGCCCTACAACATCCAGAGCCTTGAGAAACTCAGGACGGACCTCATCCACCCCCGGGGCCTTGCCACCGAGGAACTTTTTAACCACCTCGGCAACCTCAGCCCCAGAAATGGGAGGCCCCGTCTCCGAGCTCTCCGACTCTGCCTCTTCCGAGCACGTGTTGGTAGGATTGAGGAGTTCCTCGAAGTACTCCCCCCACCGACTCACAACATCCCTAGTTGAGGTCAGCAAAGCCCCGTCCGCACTGTAAACAGTGTTGACTGTGAGCCGCTTCCCCCCCCTGAGACGCCGGATGGTGGACCAGAGTCTTTTCGAGGCCGTCCGGAAATCGTTCTCCATGGTCTCACCGAACTCCTCCCAGGCCCGAGTTTTTGCCTCAGCAACCGCCGAAGCCGTGACCTGTCTGGCCCGTCGGTACCTATCAGCTTCTTCCAGGGTCCCACTGGCCAAAAAGGCCCGATAGGACTCCTTCTTCAGCTTGACGGCTTCCCTCACCACTGGTGTCCACCAGCAGGTTCGAGGGTTGCCGCCACGACAGGCACCGACCACCTTACGGCCACAACTCCGACCAGCTGCCTCGGCAATGGAGTCACGGAACATGGCCCATTCAATGTCCCCCACCTCAAATATGGTTGAAGCTCTGCCGGAGGTGGGAGTTAAAGCTCCTTCTGACGGGGGATTCTGACAAACGCTCCCAGCAGACCCTCACAATACGTTTGGGCCTGCCAGGTCTGATCGGCATCCTCCCCCACCAGCGGAGCCAACTCACCACCAGGTGGTGATCAGTTGACAGCTCCGCCCCTCTCTTCACCCGAGTGTCCAGGACATACGGCCGCAAGTCCGATGATACAACCACAAAGTCGATCATCGAACTGCGGCCAAGGGTGTCCTGGTGCCAAGTGCACATATGGACACCCTTATGCCTGAACATGGTGTTCGTTATGGACAGTCTATGACTGGCACAGAAGTCCAACAACATAACACCACTCTGATTCAGATCGGGGGGGCCGTTCCTCCCAATCACACCCCTCCAGGTCTCACTGTCATTGCCCACGTGAGCATTGAAGTCCCCCAGCAGAATGAGGGAGTCTCCGGTAGGAGCATTCTCCAGTGCCTCCCCCAGAGACTCCAAAAAGGGTAGGTACTCTGAACTGCTGTTTGGCGCATAGGCACAAACAACAGTCAGGACCCAAGGCGGAGGGAGGCTACCCTCTCGTTCACTGGGGTAAACCCCAATGTACTGGCACACAGCCGGGGGGCAATAAGTATGCCCACACCTGCTCTGCGCCTCTCACCACGGGCAACTCCAGAGTGGAAGAGAGTCCAACCCCTCTCAAGAGTACTGGTTCCAGATCCCAAGCCGTGCGTCGAGGTGAGTCCGACTATATATAACGGTCTGATGAAGTTTCAACAATAAACAACAAACTTTGTATTATGAGAAAGAACCAGACTCATTCTTTAGGAATCCGAAAATAAGCTCTATTTTACGAGTTATGCACGAATTCGGATTCTCCTATAAAACGAATTCCTTAACTCAAACCAAGTTAAGACTGCTTTGTCCTTCATATTTATTCATGTCTAATCAAGTTTCAATGATAAACAACGTTGTACTTTGTAGAATGAGAAAGAACTTCTTCAGCAATAAGCATCTCTCGACAAATGACGAAATACAGATTTTGCTATAAAATTAATTGCTATCAGCCTGACTTAAAACTGTTTGTCTTCCTTATTTATCCACTTCAAATCAAGTTTCAACAATTAAAAAAATTTTGTAGTTTGAGAAAGAACAACTTAATCTTGAGCAATCAGTATAAAAAGAAGGTAAGCAAAGGTGCGAATGTCAAACCATACATGATCAAAACAGGGAGCGGAGGTGTTTGGCTGAGACAAGGTGTGAATGTCCACCCATAATTAATGAAAAGCGGGCAACAAGTAGGTTCGAATGCCCAACCATACATCATCAAAAGCAGTAGTGGATATGTTCGGCTACAAGAAGGTTTGAACGTCTGACCATAGTTTGTAAAAAGCGGGTAAGAATAGGTTCGAATGCCCGAAAATACACCATCAAAGGAGGGAGCGGAGGTGTTCCGCTGTAAGAAGGTGTGAATGTCCGACCATAGTTGGTAAAAATGGGGTAAGAAAAGGTTAAAATACCCGACTGTACACAATCAGTAGCGGGTGCGGAGTTGTTCGGCTACTAAAAGGTGTGAAAGTCCGACCATGGTTTGTAAAAAGCGGGTAAGAAAAGGTGCGAATGCCCGAAAATGTATGATCAAAAGAGGGAGCGGAGGTGTTCGGCTGCAAGAAGGTGTGAATGTACACCCATAATTACTGAAAAATGGGTAAGAAAAGGTGCGAATGCCCAACTATACATTATCAAAAGCAGGAGTGGATGTGTTCGGCTCCAAGAAGGGTTGAATGTCTGACCATAGTTTGTAAAAAGCAGGTAAGAAAAGGTTTGACTTCCCGAACATACACCATCAAAAGAGGGAGCGGAGGTGTTCCGCTGTAAGAAGGTGTGAATGTCCGACCATAGTTGGTAAAAAGCGGGTAAGAAAAGGTTCAAATACCCGACTGTACACAATCAATAGCGGGAGCGGAGTTGTTCGGCTACTAAAAGATGTGAAAGTCCGACTATGGTTTGTAAAAAGCGGGTAAGAAAAGGTGCTAATGCCCGACAATGTATGATCAAAAGAGGGAGCGGAGGTGTTCGGCTTTAAGAAGGTCTGAATGTCCAACCATAATTTGTAAAAACCGGGAAGAAAAGGCTCGAAAGCCCAACTATACACCATCAAAAGTGGGAGCGGAGGTGTTCAGCTGCAAGAAGGTCTGAATGTCCATCAATAATTGCGTTAGATCATGAAAGAAAATGTTCGAATATCAAACCGCACATGATCATAAGAGAGGAGGTGTTCAGCTGTAAGAAGGTGTGAATGTCCCTCCATAATTCCTGAAAAATGGGTAGAAAAAGGTGCGAATGCCCAACCATACATTATCAAAAGCAGGTGTGAATGTCAGATCATAATTTGCAAAAAGCTGATGAGAAAGGATGAGAATGCCCGACTATACAACATCAAATGCGGGAGCGGATGTGTTCGGCTCTGAGTAGGTGTGAATGTCCGATCATAATTGCTGAAAAATGTGTTAGAAAAGGTAAGAATGCCGGACCATACATCATCAAAAGCGGTAGAGGTGGTGTTCGGCTGCAAAAAGGTGTGAATGTTCGACTAAAGTTTGTAAAAAGCGGGTAAGACAAGATGCGAATGCTTGACAATGTATGATCAAAAGCAGGAGCGGAGGTGTTCAGCTGCAAGAAGGTCTAAATGTCCATCAATAATTGCTAGAAAACATGAAAGAAAATTTTCGAAAATCAAACCGCACATGATCATAAGTGGGAGAGGAGGTGTTCAGCTGCAAGAAGGTGTGAATGTCCACCAATAATTACTGAAAAATGGTTAAGAAAAGGTGCAAATGCCCAACCATACATCATCAAAATCAGGAGTGGATGTGTTCGGCTACAAGAAGGTTTGAATGTCCAACCATAGTTTGTAAAAGGCGGGTAAGAAAAGCTTCGAATGCCTTAACATACACCATCAAAAGAGGGAGCGGAGGTGTTCCGCTGTAAGAAGGTGTGAATGTCCGACCATAGTTGGTAAAAAGCGGGTAAGAAGAGGTGAAAATACCCGAGTGTACACAATCAAAAGAGGGAGCGGAGTTGTTCAGCTACAAGAAGGTGTGAAAGTCTGACCATGGTTTGTAAAAAGCGGGTAAGAAAATGTTCGAATGCCCGAATATATACCATCAAAAGCGGAAGTGGAGGTGTTCCGCTGCAAGAAGGTGTGAACGTCCGATAAAAGTTTGTAAAAAGCATTTAAAAGGTTCCAATATCCAACCAAACATAATCAAAAGCGGGAGCAGAGCTGTTCGACTGCAAGTAGGTGTGAATGTCAGATCATAATTTGCAAAAAGCTGATGAAAAAGGGTGAGAATGCCCGACTATACACCATCAAAAGCAAGAGCGGAGGTGTTCAGCTGCAAGAAGGTCTGAATGTCCACCAATAATTACTGAAAAATGGTTAAGAAAAGGTGCGAATGCCCAACCATACATCATCAAAAGCAGGAGTGGATGTGTTCTGCTACAAGAAGGTTTGAATGTCTGACCATAGTTTGTAAAAGGCGGGTAAGAAAAGGCTTCGAATGCCTTAACATACACCATCAAAAGAGGGAGCGGAGGTGTTCCGCTGTAAGAAGGTGTGAATGTCCGACCATAGTTGGTAAAAAGCGGGTAAGAAAAGGCTTCGAATGCCTTAACATACACCATCGAAAGAGGGAGCGGTGGTTTTCGGCTGCAAGAAAGTCTGAATGTCCACCGATAATTCCTGAAAAATGGATAAAAAGAGGGTGCGAATGCCCAACCATACATCATCAAAAGCAGGAGTGGATGTGTTCGGCTACAAGTTTTGAATGTCCGAGCATAGTTTGTAAAAGGCGGGTAAGAAAAGGTTCGAATGCCCGAACATACACCATCAAAAGAGGGAGTGGAGGCGTTCCGCTGTAAGAAGGTGTGAATGTCCGACCATAGTTGGTAAAAAGTGGGTAAGAAAAGGTTAAAATACCCGACTGTACACAATCAAAAGAGGGAGCGGAATTGTTCAGCTACAAGAAGGTGTGAGAGTTAGACCATGGTTTGTAAAAAGCGGGTAAGAAAAGGTTCGTATGCCCGAATATGCACCATCGAAAGCGGAAGCGGAGGTGTTCGGCTGCAAGAAGGTGTGAACGTCCGACCAAAGTTTGTAAAAAGCAGTTAAGAAAAGGTTTGAATATCTAACCAAACATAATCAAAAGCGGGAGCAGAGCTGTTCAACTGCAAATAGGTGTGAATGTCAGATCATAATTTTCTAAAAGCTGAAGAGAAAGGGTGAGAATGCCCGACTATACACCATCAAATGCGGTAGCGGAGTTGTTCGGCTGTGAGTAGGTGTGAATATCCGACCATAATTGCTGAAAAATGTGTTAGAAAAGGTAAGAATGCCGGTCCATACATCATCAAAAGCGGGAGAGGTGATGTTCGGCTGCAAGTAGGTGTGAATATCCAGCCATAATTACTCACAAACGGGTAAGAAAAGGTAGTATTTCCAGACCATACATGTTCAAAACAGGGAGCGGAGGTTGTTCAGCTGCAAGAAGGTGTGAATGTCCGACTAAAGTTTGTAAAAAGCGGGTAAGACAAAGTGAAAAAGCCCGACAATGTATGATCAAAAGAGGGAGCGGAGGTGTTCGGCTTTAAGAAGGTCTGAATGTCCAACCATAATTTGTAAAAACCGGGAAGAAAAGGCTCGAAAGCCCAACTATACACCATCAAAAGTGGGAGCGGAGGTGTTCAGCTGCAAGAAGGTCTGAATGTCCATCAATAATTGCGTTATATCATGAAAGAAAATGTTCGAATATCAAACCGCACATGATCATAAGAGAGGAGGTGTTCAGCTGTAAGAAGGTGTGAATGTCCCTCCATAATTCCTGAAAAATGGGTAGAAAAAGGTGCGAATGCCCAACCATACTTTATCAAAAGCAGGTGTGAATGTCAGATCATAATTTGCAAAAAGCTGATGAGAAAGGGTGAGAATGCCCGACTATACAACATCAAATGCGGGAGCGGAGGTGTTCGGCTCTGAGTAGGTGTGAATGTCCGATCATAATTGCTGAAAAATGTGTTAGAAAAGGTAAGAATGCCGGACCATACATCATCAAAAGCGGTAGAGGTGGTGTTCGGCTGCAAAAAGTTGTGAATGTTCGACTAAAGTTTGTAAAAAGCGGGTAAGACAAGGTGCGAATGCTTGACAATGTATGATCAAAAGCAGGAGCGGAGGTGTTCAGCTGCAAGAAGGTCTAAATGTCCATCAATAATTGCTAGAAAACATGAAAGAAAATTTTCGAAAATCAAACCGCACATGATCATAAGTGGCAGAGGAGGTGTTCAGCTGCAAGAAGGTGTGAATGTCCACCAATAATTACTGAAAAATGGTTAAGAAAAGGTGCAAATGCCCAACCATACATCATCAAAATCAGGAGTGGATGTGTTCGGCTACAAGAAGGTTTGAATGTCCAACCATAGTTTGTAAAAGGCGGGTAAGAAAAGCTTCGAATGCCTTAACATACACCATCAAAAGAGGGAGCGGAGGTGTTCCGCTGTAAGAAGGTGTGAATGTCCTACCATAGTTGGTAAAAAGCGGGTAAGAAGAGGTGAAAATACCCGAGTGTACACAATCAAAAGAGGGAGCGGAGTTGTTCAGCTACAAGAAGGTGTGAAAGTCTGAACATGGTTTGTAAAAAGCGGGTAAGAAAAGGTTCGAATGCCTGAATATATACCATCAAAAGCGGAAGCGGAGGTGTTCCGCTGCAAGAAGGTGTGAACGTCCGATAAAAGTTTGTAAAAAGCATTTAAAAGGTTCCAATATCCAACCAAACATAATCAAAAGCGGGAGCAGAGCTGTTCGACTGCAAGTAGGTGTGAATGTCAGATCATAATTTGCAAAAAGCTGATGAAAAAGGGTGAGAATGCCCGACTATACACCATCAAAAGCAAGAGCGGAGGTGTTCAGCTGCAAGAAGGTCTGAATGTCCACCAATAATTACTGAAAAATGGTTAAGAAAAGGTGCGAATGCCCAACCATACATCATCAAAAGCAGGAGTGGATGTGTTCTGCTACAAGAAGGTTTGAATGTCCGACCATAGTTTATAAAAGGCGGGTAAGAAAAGGCTTCGAATGCCTTAACATACACCATCAAAAGAGGGAGCGGAGGTGTTCCGCTGTAAGAAGGTGTGAATGTCCGACCATAGTTGGTAAAAAGCGGGTAAGAAGAGGTGAAAATACCCGAGTGTACACAATCAAAAGAGGGAGCGGAGTTGTTCAGCTACAAGAAGGTGTGAAAGTCCGACCATGGTTTGTAAAAAGCGGGTAAGAAAATGTTCGTATGCCCGAATATACACCATCAAAAGCGGAAGCGGAGGTGTTTGGCTGCAAGAAGGTGTGAATGTCCGACTATATTTGGTGAAAAGCAGGTGAAGCAAGGTCTGAATGCCCAACCTTACATCATCAAAAGCGAGATCAGAGGTGTTTGGCTGCAAGAAGGCCATAGTTTGCCAAAAGCGGGTAAGGTGCGAATGACCGACTAAATATCAACAAAAGTGGGGACGGAGGTCTTCGGATGCAAGTGGGTGTGAATATCCCACCATACTTATATGAGAGGAAGCTGTGAATGGCCGACCATAGTTTGCAAAACGCGGGTGAGAAAAGGTGCAAATGTCCAACCCTACATGATCAAAACAAGGAGCGGAGGTGTTTGGCTGCGACAAGGTGTGAATATCCGACCATAGTTTGTAAAAAGCGGGTAAGAAAAGGTTTGAATGCCCGAACATACACCATCAAAGGAGGGAGCGGAGGTCTTCCGCTGTAAGACGGTGTGAATGTCCGACCATAGATGGTAAAAAGCGGGTAAGAAAAGGTTAAAATACCCGACTGTACACAATCAATAGCGGGAGCGGGGTTGTTCGGCTACAAGAAGGTGTGAACGTCCGACCAAAGTTTGTAAAAAGCAGTTAAGAAAAGGTTAGATCGCCTTCAACAAAGAACACCATTGGACTTTGCAGTAGAAGAAGTTGAAATCGATCTCGATATTGATAAATATGAAGGACAAAGCAGTTTCCACTTGGTTTGAGTGAAGAAATGAATTTTATAGCAAAATCCGAAATCACGCATAACTCCTCCAAAGGAACGTATTGCTCAACCAAAGGGATGCTTCTTTCTCATTCAGGGTAATATGAGGAACTTTATGCTTGATACATTTTTTAGACATGGATAACTATGAAGGACAAAGCAATACATTTTATAGCAAAATCCGAAATCGTGCAGAACTCATGAAAATAAGCTTATTCTCGGATTCCTGATCCTTCAGTGTTTCTCTTTCTTCTACTGCAAAATCAAATGTTGTTCTTTGTTGAAGTCGATCTAGACATTGATAAATATGAAGGACAAAGCAGTTTTAACATAGTTTGAGTGAAGGAATTCATTTTATACATGAAATCCCAAATCATGCAGAACGTATGAAAAGAAGCTTATTCTCGGATTCCTGAACCTTCAGTGTTGCTCTTTCTTCTGCTGCAAAATACAATGTTGTTCTTTGTTGAAGTCGATCTAGACATTGATAAATATGAAGTTAAAAGTAGTTTTAACATAGTTTGAGTGAAGAAATCCATTTTATAGTAAAATCCGAAATCGTGCAGAACTCATCAAAATAAGCTTATTCTCGGATTCCTACAACTTTTGATTTGCTCTTTCTTTTACTGCAAAGTACAACGTTGTTTTTTTTTTGTTTAAATCTATCTAGACATTGATAAATTTGAACGTAAAAGCCGTTTTAACATAGTTTGAGTGAAGGAATTAATTTTATAGATAAAATCCCAAATCATGCAGAACTCCTCAAAAGGGGCTTATGGCTTAATCACAAGTGTGGTTCTTTCTCATCCAGGGTAATATGAGGAAGTTTCTGATTGAAATATATGTAGAAATGGGTACATATGAAGGACAAAGCAGTTTTAACATAGTTTGAGTGAAGGAATTCATTTTAAAACAAAATCCCAACAAATGAAGAACTCATGAAAAGCTTATTCTTGGATTCCTGAAACTTTAGATTTGCTCTTCCTTTTACTGCAAAGTACAACGTTGTTTTTTGTTGAAATCTATCTAGACATTGATAAATACCGGCCGAACATCTCTGCTGCCGCTTTTGACATTTTATGGTTTGGCATTCTTACCTTTTCTTACCCGCTTTTTACAAATTTTGATCTGACATTCACACCTACTTGCAGTCGAACACCTTCTCTCCCGCTTATGATCATGAGCGGTTTGACATTCGAAAATTTTCTTTCATGTTTTCTAGCAATTACTGATGGACATTCAGACCTTCTTGCAGCCGAACACCTCCGCTCCCACTTTTGATGGTGTATATTCGGGCATACAAAACTTTTCTTACCCGCTTTTTACAAACCATGGTTGGACATTCACACTTTGTTGCTGAACTACTCCGCTCCCTCTTTTGATTGTATACAGTCGGGTATTTTCACCTTTTCTTACCAGCTTTTACCAACTACGGTCGGACATTCACACCTTCTTACAGCGGAACACCTCCGCTCCCTCTTTTGATGGTGTATGTTCAGGCATTCGAACCTTTTCTTACCCGCCTTTTACAAACTATAGTCGGACATTCAAACCTTCTTGTATCCAAACATATCCCCTCCTGCTTTTGATGATGTATGGTTGGGCTTTCGCACCTTTTCTTAACCATTTTTCAGTAATTATTGGTGGACATTCAGACCTTCTTGCAGCTGAACACCTCCGCTCCCGCTTTTGATGGTGTATAGTCGGGATTTCGAGCCTTTTCTTCCCTGGTTTTTACAAATTATGGTTGGACATTCAGACCTTGCAGCCGAAAACCTATGCTCCCTCTTTTGATCATACATTGTCAGGCATTCGCACCTTGTCTTACCCGCTTTTTACAAACTTTAGTCAGACATTCACACCTTGCAGCTGAACCACCTCCGCTCCCTGTTTTGATCATGTATGGTCTGGCAATACTACGTTTTCTTACCCGTTTGTGAGTAATTATGGCTTGACAGTCACACCTACTTGCAGCCAAACACCACTTCTCCCGCTTTTGATGATGTATGGTCCGGCATTCTAGTCTTTTCCAACACATTTTTCAGAAATTATGGGTGGACATTAACACCTGCTTAAAGCTGAATAACTCCTCTCCCGCTTATGATCATATGCAGTTTGACATTCGAAAATTTCCTTTCATGTTTTTTAGCAATTATTGATGGACATTCAGACCTTCTTGCAGCTGATCACCTCCACTCCCGCTTTTGATCGTGTATAGTCGGGCTTTCGAGTCTTTTCTTCCCCGGTTGTTACATATTATGGTTGGACATTCAGACCTTTTTGCAGCCGAAAACCTCCTCTCCCTCTTTTGATCATACAATGTCGGGCATTCACACCTTTTCTTACCCGCTTTTTACAAACCATGGTCGGACTTTCACACCTTTTAGTAGCCGAACAACTCCGCCCCCGCTATTGATTGTGTAAAGTCGGGTATTTTAACCTTTTCTTACCTGCTTTTTAAAAACTATGGTCGGACATTCACACCTTCTTACAGCGGAACACCTCCGCTCCCTCTTTTGATGGTGTATGTTCGGGCTTTCGAACCTATTCTTACCCCCTTTTTACAAACTATTCTCGGAGATTCACACCTACTCACAGACGAACAACTCCGCTCCCGCATTTGTTGGTGTATAGTCGGGCATTCTCACCCTTTCTCATCAGCTTTTTTAAAATTATGATCTGACATTCACACCTACTTGCAGTCGAACAGCTCTGGTCCCGCTTTTGATTATGTTTAGTTAGATATTCGAAACTTTTCTTAACTGCTTTTTACAAACTTTGGTCGGACGTTCACACCTTCTTGCAGCCGAACACCTCCGCTTCCGCTTTTGATGGTGTATATTTGGGCATACAAACGTTTTCTTACCCGCTTTTTATAAACTTTAGTGGGACATTCACACCTTCTTGCAGCTGAACCACCTCCGTTCCCTGTTTTGATCATGTATGGTCTGGCAATACTGCCTTTTCTTACCCGTTTGTGAGTAATTATGGCTGGACATTCACACCTACTCACAGCCGAACAGTACCGCTCCCGCATTTGATGGTGTATAGTCGGGCATTCTCACCCTTTTTCATCAGCTTTTTGCAAATAATGATCTGATATTCACACCTACTTGCAGCCGAACACCACCTCTCTCGCTTTTGATGATGTATGGACCGGCATTCTTACCTTTTCTAACACATTTTTCAGCAATTATGGTTGGAGTTTCACACCTACTCACAGCCGAACAACTCCGCTCCCGCATTTGATGGTGTATAGTCGGGAATTCTCACCCTTTCTAATCAGCTTGCAAATTATGATCTGACATTCACACCTACTTGCAGTCGAACAGCTCTTCTCCTGCTTTTGATTATGTTTGGTTGGATATTCAAACCTTTTCTTATCTGCTTTTTACTAACTTTGGACGGATGTTCACGTCTTCTTGAAGCCGAACACCTCCGCTTCCGCTTTTTATGGTGTATAGTCGGGAATTCTCACCCTTTCTAATCAGCTTGCAAATTATGATCTGACATTCACACCTACTTGCAGTCGAACAGCTCTTCTCCTGCTTTTGATTATGTTTGGTTGGATATTCAAACCTTTTCTTATCTGCTTTTTACTAACTTTGGACGGATGTTCACGTCTTCTTGAAGCCGAACACCTCCGCTTCCGCTTTTTATGGTGTATATTCAGGCATACGAACCTTTTCTTACCCGCTTTTTACAAACCATGCTCGGACATTCACACTTTGTTGCTGAACTACTCCGCTCCCTCTTTTTATTGAGTACAGTTGGGTATTTTCACCTCTTCTTACCAGCTTTTTACCAACTATGGTCGGACATTCCCACTTTCTTAAAATAGAGCTTATTTTCGGATTCCTGAAGAATGAGTCTGGTTCTTTCTCATAATACAAAGAAGTGAAGAAATGAGGACAAACCGTTTTAAGTCAGTTTGATAGAAGGATTTCATTTTATAGCAAAATCTGTATTCCTTCATATCTCCTCGAGAGAAGCTTATTGCTAAAAATTAGGTCTGGTTCTTTTTCATACTTCAAAATACAGTGTTGTTTATTGTTGAAACTAGATTAGAAGTAGATAAATATGAAGGACAAAGCAGTTTGAACTTGGTTTGAGAGAAGGAATTAATTTTATTGCAAAATCCAAATTCATGCATAACTCGTCAAATAGATAATGATGTGTCGTTCGTGAGCGATTCGTTCGATATGAACTAATTTTTTATATGACTCGGGAGTAACGAGTTGTCTCAGTGAGTGATTCGTTCATTTTCATGCAGTACCCTTACTCACCACATGGCAGGCGGCAGCTTCATAAGCTCAGTCAGCAGGACAGGAAACAGTATTGATTCGTTCACGACTCAACTCCTCGGGTGATGGGTCCTCGCACAGGAAACAGTATTGATTCGTTCATGACTCAACTCCTCGGCTGACGGGTCCTCGCACAGGAAACAGTATTGATTAGTTTACGACTAAACTCCTTGGGTCTTCGTTCATTTCTCACGTTTCAAATTCTACGTTTCATTTGACAGGCTGAAGAGCAGTAGGCACAACAGTTTGTCCACAAACCGGATCATTAATATCATAGACTATTCTAGCATCAACAACTTGGAAACCACAATCGACTCTCTAGATGCAGAAAAAGCATTTGATCGAGTGAACTGGAAATTTTTATTCGCAGCATTAAACAAATTCGGGTTCGGGTCACACTTCATCAACTGGATAAGGATATTATATAGCTCCCCAAATGCAAGTGTCAGGACAAATTATCAAACTTCTCCAAGCTTCAGTCTGCAGAGAGGTACAAGACAGGGTTGCCCACTTTCTCCCTCACTTTTTGCTATTTTCATCAAACCTTTAGCAGCTTCTATCAGACAAGATAGAAATATTAAAGGCATCCAATCCCAAAATATTAAGCATAAAATAAGTCTTTATGCTGATGATGTATTACTTTTCCTTCAGAACTCACAGACGTCTCTCACTCACACGATCACACTCATAAATAAATTCTCAGCACTTTCTGACTACTCTATCAACTGGTCTAAGACCACAGTTCTGCCCATTAACTGCAGGGTCCAGAATATACCTGCGATCACTTTACAGTCAGGAAATATTAGATATTTAGGCATAAACATTTCCTCCAGGCTCTCAGAGTTAACAAAGCTAAATTATGTGCAATTATTAAAGACTTATTAAAGAAAGTAGAGGACGATCTCTCTCGTTGGACGTCCTTACCTATATCACTTATGGGGAGAGTTACAACCATTAAAATGATGATACTACCAAAAGTTAACTATTTGTTCTCAATGATCCCCATAAAACCATCTGCTACTTGGTTTAAGTCACTAGATTCATGCATCTCCAAATTTCTGTGGAAAAACAAACCACCACGTATTAGTTTAAAAACCCTACAGAAGACCAAGGACTGTGGTGGATTAGATTTACCTCATTTTCAGCACTATTCCTTAGCCAATAGGTTACAGTATATATCAAAATGGTTTAAACCTAGCCCAATAGATGAACCATAGATAAATATAGAGCAAGCATTGTGTGATAATCTGGAAATCTCTGACCTGCCACTTATTAGTCAAAACGTAAAAAATCACAAATGTTTCAAAAGCATTAACATCATCACCTCTCTGAGAGCCTGGTGGGAATTTCTTAAAATAACAAAGTCCTCACTTGTCCCGTGTAAGCTTACACCCATCTGGAACAATCCTCACATACTGCAAAACAAAAAAATGCTAAACTTTACTCTGTGGAAGATCAAAGGAATCAAACATCTGGAACATATAATCCAAAATGGAAATTTTATTTCATTTGATGAGCTCATATCACAACATGAGATAAGCAGCAATAATTTCCTAGAATATCAACAACTTAAGTCTATAATAACAAAGAAATATATCCTCCACCAACGAGACTTACAACTCCCGAATAGGGTAGCAGAATTTCTAAGCATCTGCACCCCAAAACTACTATCAAAAATATATAAATTATTGTCTAAGATAGATGACACAATGTCTCTTCCATCCTCAAAATGGGAGGCAGATTTATCCATCAGTTCTAGTCATAGCTTCTGGCCACAAATATGTTTGAACACCTTCAGAATGACTCGAAATCCTAATTTACAGCTCATACAATACAAAATCCTTCATAGAACACACTATACAGGACAAAGGATGTTCAGGATGGGTCTAACACACTCAAACATCTGATCACATTGCACAGATAACACACCTGATGATTATGCACACGCTTTGTGGTTTTGTGCGCCTGTCCAGAAGTTCTGGCTTGAAGTCTGTGAGGACCTATCAACATGGCTAAAGTGTAGCATCCCTGCATGCCCCACACTGTGCATACTGGGTGACTTAGACAACATCAACATGGAAATGAAATCAGCACACATGGTTCTCACAGTGTTATGTATCGCAAAGAAAACTATTCTCATGAACTGGAAAGCGAAAAACAATATGTGTATTAACCAGTTTAGAAATTTTCTTTTAGATTATATTAGCATGGAAACAATGTCTGCCTCCTCAAAACATCAATTGGCTGAATTTCATTCTCTCTGGTCCCCTCTGATTAGCTTTATCACATAGTGGTGGTGGTGGGTTGCTGTCCCGTCGCTCTGGGCGGTTGGGTGTGTGCTGGGGGGGGCTGTGTGGCTTCGGGCGTCTGGTGGTCTCTCGGGTCGTGGGGACCGGGTTGGTCATTGCTGGGGGGAACTGTGTGTCGGGCTTGGAGGGCAGTTTTGGGGGCTTGCGGGTGGGGCTGTCTTGCGGTGTGGGGCGGGGTCCCTTAGGGGCCTTGAGGTGGTGGCTGCTGGCTCTATGCCGGGTGGCCGGCCCGCTCTGGTGTGCGTGGTGGTGGTGGGCCTGGGCCCTGGGGGCTGGGCGCTCCAAGGTGTCCGCAGATGGTTGTTTTTTTTTCAGGGTGTTGGGGCGTGCGGTTGGGGGGGGGCGGTGCTTTTCGCTTGGGTGATGGTGGGTCTCAGGCCTGGGCTGCTGCGACTGGTGTGACCGGGTGGTTTGTTTGTTTGTTTTTTGTTGTTGTTTGTTAGTTTTTTGTAGAGGTCCTCCAGGGTGGGGTTGGGTTGAGTAGGGTGGGGCGGGATGGGTACCTTCTGGGGGTAGAGTAGCTCCCGGAATATGGTCGCTGCAGGCCCCGAGCCTGGTGGACATCAGGCCCTCCTGCCCTGTGTTGGCTCCCAGGTAGCGGGGATGCCTATTGCAGCCAGTCCCTGGCTGCCCTCTCTGAGGGAGAGTAGCTCCCCCGGTGTATATCCCCATACCCCTCTCCCTTCTGGCTCCTGTACACAGCACACACTCACACATGAAGGGTTTTGGGGGCGTGTGTGTTCGGTGGTGTGTAGTGGATGGGGCCACGTAGGTGGTGCCCTTTTGTTGCACTTTGCAGTTCCCTGCCCCTGTGTTAGACATTACTACTTATCAAACACACTCACACACACACATTAGGTCTTGGGGGGTGGTTACACTGAGTGGCATCTGGTGGGCGGGGCTCTTTGGGTATGTAGGCTGCCCAGAGGGCTGCGCTCCCAGTTCTATAAGTTTGGCTGCCCCTCAATTTTAATTGCTCACTATTAGAAAATATTGAAGAGCCAGAAGGGTGGGGGGAGGGGTCTTCTTCGCACACCCCTGCTTCCTTGTTGCTGCTCGGGGCGGGAGGGGCCAGGAGGATTAATTAATTGTTCTGCTGGTTCGGGGTCTGTGGTGGCTGGGGGGCTGCTGGCCCCCTGGTGTGCCCGCTGCACTACACCCCAGTGGAGTCGAGGGAGGGAGGACGTGTGGATGTGTGGTAATGATTGGGCCTGGATTGGCCTTGCTGTTGCCTGGCCTGCCTGTGCTTCTCCCGATGGGGGGGCAGCGTTGCCTCTCCCCGCTGCTCGCGACTTCACCCACCTGTGGGCACGTCTTGACTCCCAGGGCACTTGGCCAGGGGCGCTGGGGCAGGCGCTGACCCACTGTGTGGCTGTCTGGGGCGCTTGGCCCTCCTGGGTATTGGGTGGGGCCTCTGCCGGGGGGTTTGGGGGCGCTCGGGCTCCTGGGGCCCGGGTCCAGTGCACGGCCCATGTCTGGGCGGCTGGGGTCTGGCGGGGTCGGTGGGCTGTTGCCCCTGGCTCCCGGAGGGCTTCTGCCCTATGCTTATGGGGGCTCTTTCCGGGGGCTTCCTCTGCAGTCTTCTGGGTGGATGCGTGGTTGCCCCTGCGGTGGGCTTCCTGGGTTCTGTGCTCTGTGGGGGCTGCTGGTGGCCTGGGTCTTGTGGCCCTCTCTGTCTGCTTCTGATTGCTTGGGGGGGCTGTGGATTGTGGCCCTGTACGCTTATACACTCATAACTAAGCACGGTTATCATGTAGGTCCTGTGCCATGGGTGTTGCATGTTCTCACACACACACACACACATTCATTAGTCCAGTAGCATGGTCACTAAGCAGTTGATGTATTATCATGTCGTCTCAGGTCATCTATATCCACAGCTGTGTTGTATGCGATTGCCACTTCTTGTGCTTGTTTTTCTTTGTTTGTGTGTTTGTTTTTTCTCTGCTTGTCTGCTTTCAGGTGCTCCTGGTGGCGCTAAGGCTGTCCTCAGAGGCCATGGATTGCTGTCTGTTTTGTTTTTTACAGGTGTAGCAGCTGGTTGTCTGGTTTTTGTTTCTATTTTTGTTCTGTTTCCTCTTCTTTCCTCTTCTTCTTTCCTTGTCCCCCGGTCCGGTTAATTTCTATTACATGTCATATATTGTAAACAGAAATAAATAAATGGGCAACAAAGGGAGCTTTACATTTATAAAACTTCCCTTGGCAAAGCAAATCATTTTGGCATCAAAGGTATTCAGACTACAATTCTGCTGCCATAATGCTGAACAGGACAAGGGGAAAAAAAAAAAAAAAGTAAAGAATACAGTTCTGCCGAAAGCCAGGGACTAGACCTGTTCTAAGTTCTATACTTTTTAAAAGGGGTGTGTTTATCAACTATGGAATTAGAAGATTTACAAAAATGGTCAAGTGCTAGATCTTCATCTGGGATTTTAACAGTGTCATGAGTATAACTATTCAACAGATCAGTTTAAAAAAAAGCCTGCTCATGGAGATGTTTCAGGATCTGGATACCAAGCGTGGACCTAATGTTTTCATTTTTGCAATTCTGATACAGGCTATTGAGCAGTGATAACTAACACCAAGTTCAGACACTGCGGATTTTCTACCTTTGATTTGTTAAGATTGAGCCAATCAGGCTTGAAGGATCTCTTAAGTTTGGTTTTGTAGGATCAGTAATTACCTGAGAAAGGTTGATATCGGTACACACCTTTTTTTAAATGATCAGAGGCAGAGTTCAACTTGTTTAAATTAAAATTGCCACACAGAGATTGGGTTTAGGCCACATGCACACAGAATGACATCAACAAATATAAGAAATATTAAACATTTACACATAGATTTTTGAATACATGTAGAGGAATGATACTTTGAAATGTGCTCATTGCGGAGTTATGATCAGTTGAGTAAGAAGGTTGAACTATTCTGGGAAAGAGGTTCTATTCCCAGCATCATGATGGACACTCCTGATATAGAAGGTTTCGCTAACGCATTGGAATTGTTTTACTATTTTCATGTGCATGTGCAATGAAGAATTGCTTGCTGCTGATAAATGCAAAGAAGAACAGCTTACACATAGATGCTCACATATAGGCTGCTGAATGCAATGAAGACCTGCTTATCCAGTAAAGTTCAATGTCAATGTGTAATATTCAATTAGAATTTGCAAAACAGTGAAGTTAAACAATGAATGGGTCCATAGTCGGTATGAGAAGACTACAGGAATATTTACCTGGGTGTACGTTCAAACAGAGATGAGAAAATTGCGATAAATAATTGCTTGTTTGTTTGTTAGTATGTATATGAATGTTATGTGTATAAACTGTGTTGAGTTATAGTTACTCAGTAGTGTCTCAGTGAAACAACCGACGGGGGAAGCCTTGCGGTGACAACAAAAGCAGTGTTTTACTGATCAGTCAAGTTGCTCCAGTGTACTCCATACAAACTGGTTGGCTACTGAAGGGATAGAAAATGGGGAATACTTGTTTTAAAGCAAACAAGGAATTAGATGGGAAAAATACATGTTTTAACGGGACCCAGACAATATTAAATACTCAGACAGATGGGAGAAGAAGTGTAGTTTTGTATGAAATCACAAACTTATTACATAAAATTAGTGAAATCAATTGAAGAATGCCTTTCTGAAGAGCTGTTTACCACAGATGAGCAGCTCTGCGACCAAGCACATTGTAGATCGCTTTACTGCCAAAATGATCTAATTTAATGGATTGGTTTAGACATGCATAACAGCATTTTAAGAACAAAGAGAGAAACAAAAAGAGACAACGCTTCATGGTGGAAGGTGATGTATAAATAACTGTGTATATGATGAAGGAGAGACCATTTGAGCAGCACAGCCATTTCGCAGCACAGGGACAGCAGTCCAAGTTAAAGGATCTCCCACGTGGTATCACCTGTCACACTGTGTCAAGGCATCAAAAGAAGAAAAAATCACCAAACTCAAGGACAAAGACACGAAGACTCCGGTGAACGAAGAGAGAGGACTGACAAATCAGAAATACAAAAGGATGCTGTAGCCTATTGGCTAAGGAATAGTGCTGAAAATTAGGTAAATCTAATCCACCACTGTCCTTGGTCTTCTGTAGGATTTTTAAACTAATATGTGGTGGTTTGTTTTTCCACAGAAATTTGGAGATGCATGAATCTAGTGACTTAAACCAAGTAGCAGATGGTTTTATGGGGATCGTTGAGAACAAATAGTTAACTTTTGGTAGTATCATCATTTTAATGGTTGTAACTCTCCCCATAAGTGATATAGGTAAGGACTTCCAACGAGAGAGATCGTCCTCTACTCTCTTTAATAATTGCACATAATTTAGCTTTGTTAGCTCTGAGAGCCTGGAGGAAATGTTTATGCCTAAATATCTAATATTTCCTGACTGTAAAGTGATCGCAGGTATATTCTGGACCCTACAGTTAATGGGCAGAACTGTGGTCTTAGACCAGTTGATAGAGTAGTCAGAAAGTGCTGAGAATTTATTTATGAGTGTGATTGTGTGAGTGAGAGACGTCTGTGAGTTCTGAAGGAAAAGTAATACATCATCAGCATAAAGACTTATTTTATGCTCAATACTTTGGGATTGGATGTCTTTGATATTTCTATCTTGTCTGATAGAAGCTGCTAAAGGTTTGATGAAAATAGCAAAAAGTGAGGGAGAAAGTGGGCAACCCTGTCTTATACCTCTCTGCAGACTGAAGCTTGGAGAAGTTTGATCATTTGTCCTGACACTTGCATTTGGGGAGCTATATAATATCCTTATCCGGTTGATGAAGTGTGACCCAAACCCAAATTTGTTTAATGCTGCGAATAAAAATTTCCAGTTCACTCCATCAAATGCTTTTTCTGCATCTAGAGAGTCGATTGTGGTTTCCAAGTTGTTGATGGTAGAATAGTCTATGAGATTAATGATCCGGTTTGTGAACGAACTGTTGTGCCTACTGCTCCTCAGCCTGTCAAATGAAACGTAGAATTTGAAACGTGACAAATGAACGAAGACCCAAGGAGTTGAGTCGTAAACAAATCAATACTTTTTCCTGTGCGAGGACCCGTCAGCCGAGGAGTTGAGTCATGAACGAATCAATACTGTTTCCTGTGCGAGGACCCGTCACCCGAGGAGTTGAGTCGTGAACGAATCAATACTGTTCCCTGTCCTGCTGACTGAGCTTATGAAGCTGCCGCCTGCCATGTGGTGAGTAAGGGTACTGCATGAAAATGAACGAATCACTCACTGAGACAACTCGTTACTCCCGAGTCATATAAAAAAATAGTTCATATCGAACGAATCGCTCACGAACGACACATCACTATCTATTTGACGAGTTATGCATGAATTCGGATTTTGCAATAAAATTAATTCCTTCTCTCAAACCAAGTTCAAACTGCTTTGTCCTTCATATTTATCTACTTCTAATCTAGTTTCAACAATAAACAACACTGTATTTTGTAGTATGAAAAAGAACCAGACCTAATTTTCAGCAATAAGTTTCTCTCGAGGAGATATGAAAGAATACAGATTTTGCTATAAAATTAATTCCTTCTATCAGCCTGACTTAAAACTGTTTGTCCTCCTTACTTATCCACTTCAAATCAAGTTTCAACAATTAAAAAAATTTTGTAGTTTGAGAAAGAACAACTTAATCTTCAGCAATCAGTATAAAAAGAGGGTAAGAAAAGATGCAAATGCCAACCATACATCACTAAAAGGTGGAGCGGAAGTATTCGGCTGCAAGTAGGTGTGAATGTTCGACCATAATTTGTAAAAAGCGGGTAAGAAAAGGTTCGAATGCCCGACTATATATTAACAAAAGCGGGAACAGAGGTGTTCGGATGAGAGTGGGTGAGAATTTCCAACCATAATCTATAAAATACGGTGAAAAAAAGGTGTGAATACCCCATAGAACACTAAAAGGTGAAGCAGAAGTGTTCGGCTGCAAGAAGGTGTGAATGTCCGACTATATTTGGTGAAAAGCAGGTGAAGCAAGGTCTGAGTGCCCAACCTTACATCATCAAAAGCGAGATCAGAGGTGTTTGGCTGCAAGAAGGCCATAGTTTGCCAAAAGCGGGTAAGGTGCGAAAGACCGATTATACACCATCAACAAAAGTGGGGGCGGAGGTGTTCAGCTGCAAGAAGGTCTGAATGTCCAACAATAATTGCTAGAAAACATGAAAGAGAATTTTCGAATATCAAACCGCACATGATCATAAGCGGGAGAGGAGGTGTGCAGCTGCAAGAAGGTGTGAGTGTCTAACCATAATTACTGAAAAATGGGTAAGAAAAGGTGCGAATGCCCAACCATGCATCATTAAAAGCAGGAGTGGATGTGTTCGGCTACAAGAAGGTTTGAATGTCCGACCATAGTTGGTAAAAAGCGGGTAAGAAAAGATTAAAATACCCAACTGTACACAATCAATACCAGGAACGCAGTTGTTAGGCTACTAAAAGATGTGAAAGTCCGACCCTGGTTTGTAAAAAGCAGGTAAGAAAAGCTGCGAATGCCCGACAATGTATGATTAAAAGAGGGAGCGGAGGTTTTCGGCTGCAAGAAGGTTTGAATGTCCGACCATAGTTTGTAAAAAGCGGGTAAGAAAAGGTTCGAATGCCCGAACATACACCATCAAAAGAGGGAGCGGAGCTGTTCCGATGTAAGACGGTGTGAATGTCCGACCATAGTTGGTAAAAAGCGGGTAAGAAAAGGTTAAAATACCTGACTGTACACAATCAAAAGGGGGAGCGGAGTTGTTCAGCTACAAGAAGGTGTGAAAGTCCGACCATGGTTTGTAAAAGGCGTATAAGAAAAGGTTCGAATGCCCAAATATATACCATCAAAAGTGGAAGAGGAGGTGTTCGGGTGCAAGAAGGTGTGAACGTCCGACCAAAGTTTGTAAAAAGCAGTTAAGAAAAGGTTCGAATATCCAACCAAACATAATCAAAAGCGGGAGAAGAGCTGTTCGACTGCAAGTAGGTGTGAATGTCAGATCATAATTTGCAAAAAGCTGATGAGAAAGGGTGAGAATGCCCGACTAAACACAATCAAATGCGGGAGCGGAGGTGTTCGTCTGTGAGTAGGTGTGAATTTCAGACCATAAATGCTGAAAAATGTTTTAGAAAAGGTAAGAATGCCGGACTATACATCATCAAAAGCGGGAGCAGAGCTTTTCGACTGCAAGTAGGTGTGAATGTCAGATCATTATTTGCAAAAAGCTGTTGAGAAAGGGTGAGAATGCCCGACTATACACCATCAAATGCGGGAGCGGTACTGTTCGGCTGTGAGTAGGTTTGAATGTCCGACCATAATTGCTGAAAAATGTGTTAGAAAAGACTAGAATGCCGGACAATACATCATCAAGAGCGGGAGAGGTGGTGTTCGGCTGCAAGTAGGTGTGAATGTCCAGCCATAATTACTCACAAACGGGTAAGAAAAGGTAGTATTGCCAAACCATACATTATCAAAACAGGGAGCGGAGGTGGTTCAGCTGCAAGGTGTGAATGTCTGACTAAAGTTTGTAAAAAGCGGGTAAGACAAGGTGCGAATGCTCGACAATGTATGATCAAAAGCGGGAGCGGAGGTTTTCGGCTGCAAGGTCTGAATGTCCAACCATAATTTGTAAAAACCGGGGAAGAAAAGGCTCGAAAGCCCGACTATACACCATCAAAAGAGGGAGCGGTGGTTTTCGGCTGCAAGAAAGTCTGAATGTCCACCGATAATTCCTGAAAAATGGATAAAAAAAGGGTGCGAATGCCCAACCATACATCATCAAAAACAGGAGTAGATATGTTCGGCTACAAGTTTTGAATGTCCGAGCATAGTTTGTAAAAGGCGGGTAAGAAAAGGTTCCAATGCCCGAACATACACCATCAAAAGAGGGAGCGGAGGCGTTCCGCTGTAAGAAGGTGTGAATGTCCGACCATTGTTGGTAAAAAGTGGGTAAGAAAAGGTTAAAATACCCGACTGTACACAATCAAAAGAGGGAGCGGAATTGTTCAGCTACAAGAAGGTGTGAAAGTTAGACCATGGTTTGTAAAAAGCGGGTAAGAAAAGGTTCGTATGCCCGAATATACACCATCGAAAACGGAAGCGGAGGTGTTCGGCTGCAAGAAAGTGTGAACGTCCGACCAAAGTTTGTAAAAAGCAGTTAAGAAAAGGTTTGAATATCTAACCAAACATAATCAAAAGCGGGAGCAAAGGTGTTCAACTGCAAATAGGTGTGAATGTCAGATCATAATTTTCTCAAAGCTGAAGAGAAAGGGTGAGAATGCCCGACTATACACCATCAAATGCGGTAGCGGAGTTGTTCGGCTGTGAGTAGGTGTGAATCTCCGACCATAATTGCTGAAAAATGTGTTAGAAAAGGTAAGAATGCCGGTCCATACATCATCAAAAGCGGGAGAGGTGGTGTTCGGCTGCAAGTAGGTGTGAATATCCAGCCATAATTACTCACAAACGGGTAAGAAAAGGTAGTATTTCCAGACCATACATGTTCAAAACAGGGAGCGGAGGTTGTTCAGCTGCAAGAAGGTGTGAATGTCCGACTAAAGTTTGTAAAAAGCGGGTAAGACAAGATGAAAAAGCCCGACAATGTATGATCAAAAGAGGGAGCGGAGGTGTTCGGCTTTAAGAAGGTCTGAATGTCCAACCATAATTTGTAAAAACCGGGAAGAAAAGGCTCGAAAGCCCAACTATACACCATCAAAAGTGGGAGCGGAGGTGTTCAGCTGCAAGAAGGTCTGAATGTCCATCAATAATTGCGTTATATCATGAAAGAAAATGTTCGAATATAAAACCGCACATGATCATAAGAGAGGAGGTGATCAGCTGTAAGAAGGTGTGAATGTCCCTCCATAATTCCTGAAAAAAGGGTAGAAAAAGGTGCGAATGCCCAACCATACATTATCAAAAGCAGGTGTGAATGTCAGATCATAATTTGCAAAAAGCTGATGAGAAAGGATGAGAATGCCCGACTATACAACATCAAATGCGGGAGCGGAGGTGTTCGGCTCTGAGTAGGTGTGAATGTCCGATCATAATTGCTGAAAAATGTGTTAGAAAAGGTAAGAATGCCGGACCATATATCATCAAAAGCGGTAGAGGTGGTGTTCGGCTGCAAAAAGGTGTGAATGTTAAACTAAAGTTTGTAAAAAGTGGGTAAGACAAGTGGCGAATGCTTGACAATGTATGATCAAAAGCAGGAGCAGAGGTGTTCAGCTGCAAGAAGGTCTAAATGTCCATCAATAATTGCTAGGAAACATGAAAGAAAATTTTCGAAAATCAAACCGCACATGATCATAAGTGGGAGAGGAGGTGTTCAGCTGCAAGAAAGTCTTAATGTCCACCGATAATTCCTGAAAAATGGATAAAAAAAGGGTGCGAATGCCCAACCATACATCATCAAAAACAGGAGTAGATGTGTTCGGCTACAAGTTTTGAATGTCCGACCATAGTTTGTAAAAGGCGGGTAAGAAAAGCTTCGAATGCCTTAACATACACCATCAAAAGAGGGAGCGGAGGTGTTCCGCTGTAAGAAGGTGTGAATGTCCGACCATAGTTGGTAAAAAGCGGGTAAGAAGAGGTGAAAATACCCGAGTTTACACAATCAAAAGAGGGAGCGGAGTTGTTCAGCTACAAGAAGGTGTGAAAGTCCGACCATGGTTTGTAAAAAGCGGGTAAGAAAAGGTTCGAATGCCCGAATATATACCATCAAAAGCGGAAGCGGAGGTGTTCCGCTGCAAGGTGTGAACGTCCGATAAAAGTTTGTAAAAAGCATTTAAAAGGTTCCAATATCCAACCAAACATAATCAAAAGCGGGAGCAGAGCTGTTCGACTGCAAGTAGGTGTGAATGTCAGATCATAATTTGCAAAAAGCTGATGAAAAAGGGTGAGAATGCCCGACTATACACCATCAAAAGCAAGAGCGGAGGTGTTCAGCTGCAAGAAGGTCTAAATGTCCACCAATAATTACTGAAAAATGGTTAAGAAAAGGTGCGAATGCCCAACCATACATCATCAAAAGCAGGAGTGGATGTGTTCGGCTACAAGAAGGTTTGAATGTCCGACCATAGTTTGTAAAAGGCGGGTAAGAAAAGGCTTCGAATGCCTTAACATACACCATCAAAAGAGGGAGCGGAGGTGTTCCGCTGTAAGAAGGTGTGAATGTCCGACCATAGTTGGTAAAAAGCGGGTAAGAAGAGGTGAAAATACCCGAGTGTACACAATCAAAAGAGGGAGCGGAGTTGTTCAGCTACAAGAAGGTGTGAAAGTCCGACCATGGTTTGTAAAAAGCGGGTAAGAAAATGTTCGTATGCCCGAATATACACCATCAAAAGCGGAAGCGGAGGTGTTCGGCTGCAAGAAGGTGTGAATGTCCGACTATATTTGGTGAAAAGCAGGTGAAGCAAGGTCTGAATGCTCAATCTTACATCATCAAAAGCGAGATCAGAGGTGTTTGGCTGCAAGAAGGCCATAGTTTGCCAAAAGCGGGTAAGGTGCGAATGACCGACTAAATATCAACAAAAGTGGGGACGGAGGTCTTCGGATGCAAGTGGGTGTGAATATCCCACCATACTTCTATGAGAGGAAGCTGTGAATGGCCGACCATAGTTTGCAAAACGCGGGTGAGAAAAGGTGCGAATGTCCAACCCTACATGATCAAAACAAGGAGCATAGGTGTTTGGCTGCGACAAGGTGTGAATGTCCACCCATAATTAATGAAAAGCGGGCAACAAGTAGGTTCGAATGCCCAACCATACATCATCAAAAGCAGGAGTGGATGTGTTCGGCTAGAAGAAGGTTTGAATATCCGACCATAGTTTGTAAAAAGCGGGTAAGAAAAGGTTTGAATGCCCGAACATACACCATCAAAGGAGGGAGTGGAGGTGTTCCGCTGTAAGAAGGTGTGAATGTCCGACCATAGTTGTTAAAAAGTGGGTAAGAAAAGGTTAAAATACCCAACTGTATACAATCAATAGCGGGAAAGGATGTGTTCGGTTACAAGAAGGTGTGAAAGTCCGACCATGGTTTGTAAAAAGCGGGTAAGAAAAGGTGCCAATGCCCGACAATGTATGATCAAAAGAGGGAGCGAAGGTTTTCAGCTTTCAGGTTTCAATGTCCGACCATAGTTTGTAAAAAGCGGGTAAGAAAAGGTTCGAATGCCCGAAAATACAACATCAAAAGCGGGAGCGGAGGTGTTCCGCTGTAAGACGGTGTGAATGTCCGACCATAGATGGTAAAAAGTGGGTAAGAAAAGGTTAAAATACCCGACTGTACACAATCAATAACGGGAGCGGAGTTGTTCGGCTAGAAGAAGGTGTGAACGTCCGACCAAAGTTTGTAAAAAGCAGTTAAGAAAAGGTTAGATTGCCTTCAACAAAGAACACCATTGGAC
The DNA here is from genome assembly GCF_036924035.1 of Leuresthes tenuis. Taxonomy (NCBI): domain Eukaryota; kingdom Metazoa; phylum Chordata; class Actinopteri; order Atheriniformes; family Atherinopsidae; genus Leuresthes; species Leuresthes tenuis. Next base: position 29,437 of record NW_027325472.1, on the reverse strand, counting down.
TTTGCAGTAGAAAAATTGAAATCGATCTCGATATTGATAAATATGAAGGACAAAGCAGTTTCCACTTGGTTTGAGTGAAGAAATTAATTTTATAGCAAAATCCGAAATCACGCATAACTCCTCCAAAAGAACGTATTGCTCAACCAAAGGGATGCTTCTTTCTCATTCAGGGTAATATGAGGAACTTTATGCTTGATACATTTTTAGACATGGATAAAAAGCATTTGATCGAGTGAACTGGAAATTTTTATTCGCAGCATTAAACAAATTCGGGTTTGGGTCACACTTCATCAACTGGATAAGGATATTATATAGCTCCCCACTGAGTGGCATCTGGTGGGCGGGGCTCTTTGGGTATGTAGGCTGCCCAGAGGGCTGCGCTCCCAGTTCTATAAGTTTGGCTGCCCCTCAATTTTAATTGCTCACTATTAGAAAATATTGAAGAGCCAGAAGGGTGGGGGGAGGGGTCTTCTTCGCACACCCCTGCTTCCTTGTTGCTGCTCGGGGCGGGAGGGGCCAGGAGGATTAATTAATTGTTCTGCTGGTTCGGGGTCTGTGGTGGCTGGGGGGCTGCTGGCCCCCTGGTGTGCCCGCTGCACTACACCCCAGTGGAGTCGAGGGAGGGAGGACGTGTGGATGTGTGGTAATGATTGGGCCTGGATCTGGGACTTGCTGTTGCCTGGCCTGCCTGTGCTTCTCCCGATGGGGGGGCAGCGTTGCCTCTCCCCGCTGCTCGCGACTTCACCCACCTGTGGGCACGTCTTGACTCCCAGGGCACTTGGCCAGGGGCGCTGGGGCAGGCGCTGACCCACTGTGTGGCTGTCTGGGGCGCTTGGCCCTCCTGGGTATTGGGTGGGGCCTCTGCCGGGGGGTTTGGGGGCGCTCGGGCTCCTGGGGCCCGGGTCCAGTGCACGGCCCATGTCTGGGCGGCTGGGGTCTGGCGGGGTCGGTGGGCTGTTGCCCCTGGCTCCCGGAGGGCTTCTGCCCTATGCTTATGGGGGCTCTTTCCGGGGGCTTCCTCTGCAGTCTTCTGGGTGGATGCGTGGTTGCCCCTGCGGTGGGCTTCCTGGGTTCTGTGCTCTGTGGGGGCTGCTGGTGGCCTGGGTCTTGTGGCCCTCTCTGTCTGCTTCTGATTGCTTGGGGGGGCTGTGGATTGTGGCCCTGTACGCTTATACACTCATAACTAAGCACGGTTATCATGTAGGTCCTGTGCCATGGGTGTTGCATGTTCTCACACACACACACACACATTCATTAGTCCAGTAGCATGGTCACTAAGCAGTTGATGTATTATCATGTCGTCTCAGGTCATCTATATCCACAGCTGTGTTGTATGCGATTGCCACTTCTTGTGCTTGTTTTTCTTTGTTTGTGTGTTTGTTTTTTCTCTGCTTGTCTGCTTTCAGGTGCTCCTGGTGGCGCTAAGGCTGTCCTCAGAGGCCATGGATTGCTGTCTGTTTTGTTTTTTACAGGTGTAGCAGCTGGTTGTCTGGTTTTTGTTTCTATTTTTGTTCTGTTTCCTCTTCTTTCCTCTTCTTCTTTCCTTGTCCCCCGGTCCGGTTAATTTCTATTACATGTCATATATTGTAAACAGAAATAAATAAATGGGCAACAAAGGGAGCTTTACATTTATAAAACTTCCCTTGGCAAAGCAAATCATTTTGGCATCAAAGGTATTCAGACTACAATTCTGCTGCCATAATGCTGAACAGGACAAGGGGAAAAAAAAAAAAAAAGTAAAGAATACAGTTCTGCCGAAAGCCAGGGACTAGACCTGTTCTAAGTTCTATACTTTTTAAAAGGGGTGTGTTTATCAACTATGGAATTAGAAGATTTACAAAAATGGTCAAGTGCTAGATCTTCATCTGGGATTTTAACAGTGTCATGAGTATAACTATTCAACAGATCAGTTTAAAAAAAAGCCTGCTCATGGAGATGTTTCAGGATCTGGATACCAAGCGTGGACCTAATGTTTTCATTTTTGCAATTCTGATACAGGCTATTGAGCAGTGATAACTAACACCAAGTTCAGACACTGCGGATTTTCTACCTTTGATTTGTTAAGATTGAGCCAATCAGGCTTGAAGGATCTCTTAAGTTTGGTTTTGTAGGATCAGTAATTACCTGAGAAAGGTTGATATCGGTACACACCTTTTTTTAAATGATCAGAGGCAGAGTTCAACTTGTTTAAATTAAAATTGCCACACAGAGATTGGGTTTAGGCCACATGCACACAGAATGACATCAACAAATATAAGAAATATTAAACATTTACACATAGATTTTTGAATACATGTAGAGGAATGATACTTTGAAATGTGCTCATTGCGGAGTTATGATCAGTTGAGTAAGAAGGTTGAACTATTCTGGGAAAGAGGTTCTATTCCCAGCATCATGATGGACACTCCTGATATAGAAGGTTTCGCTAACGCATTGGAATTGTTTTACTATTTTCATGTGCATGTGCAATGAAGAATTGCTTGCTGGTGATAAATGCAAAGAAGAACAGCTTACACATAGATGCTCACATATAGGCTGCTGAATGCAATGAAGACCTGCTTATCCAGTAAAGTTCAATGTCAATGTGTAATATTCAATTAGAATTTGCAAAACAGTGAAGTTAAACAATGAATGGGTCCATAGTCGGTATGAGAAGACTACAGGAATATTTACCTGGGTGTACGTTCAAACAGAGATGAGAAAATTGCGATAAATAATTGTTTGTTTGTTTGTTAGTATGTATATGAATGTTATGTGTATAAACTGTGTTGAGTTATAGTTACTCAGTAGTGTCTCAGTGAAACAATCGACGGGGGAAGCCTTGCGGTGACAACAAAAGCAGTGTTTTACTGATCAGTCAAGTTGCTCCAGTGTACTCCATACAAACTGGTTGGCTACTGAAGGGATAGAAAATGGGGAATACTTGTTTTAAAGCAAACAAGGAATTAGATGGGAAAAATACATGTTTTAACGGGACCCAGACAATATTAAATACTCAGACAGATGGGAGAAGAAGTGTAGTTTTGTATGAAATCACAAAATTATTACATAAAATTAGTGAAATCAATTGAAGAATGCCTTTCTGAAGAGCTGTTTACCACAGATGAGCAGCTCTGCGACCAAGCACATTGTAGATCGCTTTACTGCCAAAATGATCTAATTTAATGGATTGGTTTAGACATGCATAACAGCATTTTAAGAACAAAGAGAGAAACAAAAAGAGACAACGCTTCATGGTGGAAGGTGATGTATAAATAACTGTGTATATGATGAAGGAGAGACCATTTGAGCAGCACAGCCATTTCGCAGCACAGGGACAGCAGTCCAAGTTAAAGGATCTCCCCACGTGGTATCACCTGTCACACTGTGTCAAGGCATCAAAAGAAGAAAAAATCACCAAACTCAAGGACAAAGACACGAAGACTCCGGTGAACGAAGAGAGAGGACTGACAAATCAGAAATACAAAAGGATGCTGTAGCCTATTGGCTAAGGAATAGTGCTGAAAATTAGGTAAATCTAATCCACCACCGTCCTTGGTCTTCTGTAGGATTTTTAAACTAATACGTGGTGGTTTGTTTTTCCACAGAAATTTGGAGATGCATGAATCTAGTGACTTAAACCAAGTAGCAGATGGTTTTATGGGGATCGTTGAGAACAAATAGTTAACTTTTGGTAGTATCATCATTTTAATGGTTGTAACTCTCCCCATAAGTGATATAGGTAAGGACTTCCAACGAGAGAGATCGTCCTCTACTCTCTTTAATAATTGCACATAATTTAGCTTTGTTAGCTCTGAGAGCCTGGAGGAAATGTTTATGCCTAAATATCTAATATTTCCTGACTGTAAAGTGATCGCAGGTATATTCTGGACCCTACAGTTAATGGGCAGAACTGTGGTCTTAGACCAGTTGATAGAGTAGTCAGAAAGTGCTGAGAATTTATTTAGTGTGATTGTGTGAGTGAGAGACGTCTGTGAGTTCTGAAGGAAAAGTAATACATCATCAGCATAAAGACTTATTTTATGCTCAATACTTTGGGATTGGATGTCTTTGATATTTCTATCTTGTCTGATAGAAGCTGCTAAAGGTTTGATGAAAATAGCAAAAAGTGAGGGAGAAAGTGGGCAACCCTGTCTTATACCTCTCTGCAGACTGAAGCTTGGAGAAGTTTGATCATTTGTCCTGACACTTGCATTTGGGGAGCTATATAATATCCTTATCCGGTTGATGAAGTGTGACCCAAACCCAAATTTGTTTAATGCTGCGAATAAAAATTTCCAGTTCACTCCATCAAATGCTTTTTCTGCATCTAGAGAGTCGATTGTGGTTTCCAAGTTGTTGATGGTAGAATATTCTATGAGATTAATGATCTGGTTTGTGAACGAACTGTTGTGCCTACTGCTCTTCAGCCTGTCAAATGAAACGTAGAATTTGAAACGTGACAAATGAACAAAGACCCAAGGAGTTGAGTCGTAAACAAATCAATACTTTTTCCTGTGCGAGGACCCGTCAGCCGAGGAGTTGAGTCATGAACAAATCAATACTGTTTCCTGTGCGAGGACCCGTCACCCGAGGAGTTGAGTCGTGAACGAATCAATACTGTTCCCTGTCCTGCTGACTGAGCTTATGAAGCTGCCGCCTGCCATGTGGTGAGTAAGGGTACTGCATGAAAATGAACGAATCACTCACTGAGACAACTCGTTACTCCCGAGTCATATAAAAAATTAGTTCATATCGAACAAATCGCTCACGAACGACACATCACTATCTATTTGACGAGTTATGCATGAATTCGGATTTTGCAATAAAATTAATTCCTTCTCTCAAACCAAGTTCAAACTGCTTTGTCCTTCATATTTATCTACTTCTAATCTAGTTTCAACAATAAACAACACTGTATTTTGTAGTATGAAAAAGAACCAGACCTAATTTTCAGCAATAAGCTTCTCTCGAGGAGATATGAAAGAATACAGATTTTGCTATAAAATGAAATCCTTCTATCAAACTTACTTAAAACGGTTTGTCCTTATTTCTTCACTTCTGATGAAGTTTCAACAATAAACAACAAACTTTGTATTATGAGAAAGAACCAGACTCATTCTTCAGGAATCCGAAAATAAGCTCTATTTTACGAGTTATGCACGAATTGGGATTCTCCTATAAAACGAATTCCTTAACTCAAACCAAGTTAAGACTGCTTTGTCCTTCATATTTATTCATGTCTAATCAAGTTTCAACGATAAACAACGTTGTACTTTGTAGAATGAGAAAGAACTTCTTCAGCACTAAGCATCTCTCGACATATGACGAAATACAGATTTTGCTATAAAATTAATTGCTTCTATCAGCCTGACTTAAAACTGTTTGTCCTCCTTATTTATCCACTTCAAATCAAGTTTCAACAATTAAAAAAATTTTGTAGTTTGAGAAAGAACAACTTAATCTTCAGCAATCAGTATAAAAAGAGGGTAAGAAAAGGTGCAAATGCCAACCATACATCACTAAAAGGTGGAGCGGAAGTATTCGGCTGCAAGTAGGTGTGAATGTTCGACCATAATTTGTAAAAAGCGGGTAAGAAAAGGTTCGAATGCCCGACTATATATTAACAAAAGTGGGAGGAGAGGTCTTCGGATGAGAGTGGGTGAGAATTTCCAACCATAATCTATAAAATGCGGTGAAAAAAAAGGTGTGAATACCCCATAGAACACTAAAAGGTGAAGCGGAAGTGTTCGGCTGCAAGAAGGTGTGAATGTCCGACTATATTTGGTGAAAAGCAGGTGAAGCAAGGTCTGAATGCCCAACCTTACATCATCAAAAGCGAGATCAGAGGTGTTTGGCTGCAAGAAGGCCATAGTTTGCCAAAAGCAGGTAAGGTGCGCATGACCGATTATACACCATCAACAAAAGTGGGGGCGGAGGTGTTCAGCTGCAAGAAGGTCTGAATGTCCAACAATAATTGCTAGAAAACATGAAAGAGAATTTTTGAATATCAAACCGCACATGATCATAAGCGGGAGAGGAGGTGTGCAGCTGCAAGAAGGTGTGAGTGTCCAACCATAATTACTGAAAAATGGGTAAGAAAAGGTGCGAATGCCCAACCATGTATCATCAAAAGCAGGAGTGGATGTGTTCGGCTACAAGAAGGTTTGAATGTCCGACCATAGTTTGTAAAAAGCGGGTAAGAAAAGGTTCGAATGCCCGAACATACACCATCAAAAGAGGGAGCGGAGCTGTAAGGTGTAGCTGTAAGACGGTGTGAATGTCCGACCATAGTTGGTAAAAAGCGGGTAAGAAAAGGTTAAAATACCTGACTGTACACAATCAAAAGAGGGAGCGGAGTTGTTCAGCTACAAGAAGGTGTGAAAGTCCGACCATGGTTTGTAAAAAGCTGGTAAGAAAAGGTTCGTATGCCCGAATATACACCATCAAAAGCGGAAGAGGAGGTGTTCGGCTGCAAGGTGTGAATGTCAGACCATAGTTGTTAAAAAGTGGGTAAGAAGAGGTGAAAATACCCGAGTGTACACAATCAAAAGAGGGAGCGGAGTTGTTCAGCTACAAGAAGGTGTGAAAGTCCAACCATGGTTTGAAAAATCGGGTAAGAAAAGGTTCGTATGCCCGAATATATACCATCAAAAGCGGAAGCGGAGGTGTTCGGCTGCAAGAAGGTGTGAACGTCCAATAAAAGTTTGTAAAAAGCATTTAAAAGGTTCCAATATCCAACCAAACATAATCAAAAGCGGGAGCAGAGCTGTTCCACTGCAAGTAGGTGTGAATGTCAGATCATAATTTGCAAAAAGCTGATGAAAAAGGGTGAGAATGCCCGACTATACACCATCAAAAGCAAGAGCGGAGGTGTTCAGCTGCAAGAAGGTCTGAATGTCCACCGATAATTACTGAAAAATGGTTAAGAAAAGGTGCGAATGCCCAACCATACATCATCAAAAGCGGGAGTGGAGTTGTTCGGCTACAAGAAGGTTTGAATGTCCGACCATAGTTTGTAAAAGGCGGGTAAGAAAAGCTTCGAATGCCTTAACATACACCATCAAAAGAGGGAGCGGAGGTGTTCCGCTTTTAAGAAGGTGTGAATGTCCGACCATAGTTGGTAAAAAGTGGATAAGAAGAGGTGAAAATACCCGAGTGTACACAATCAAAAGAGGGAGCGGAGTTGTTCAGCTACAAGAAGGTGTGAAAGTCCGACCATGGTTTGTAAAAAGCGGGTAAGAAAATGTTCGTATGCCCGAATATACACCATCAAAAGCGGAAGCGGAGGTGTTCGGCTGCAAGAAGGTGTGAATGTCCGACTATATTTGGTGAAAAGCAGGTGAAGCAAGGTCTGAATGCCCAACCTTACATCATCAAAAGCGAGATCAGAGGTGTTTGGCTGCAAGAAGGCCATAGTTTGCCAAAAGCGGGTAAGGTGCGAATGACCGACTAAATATCAACAAAAGTGGGGACGGAGGTCTTCGGATGCAGGTGGGTGTGAATATCCCACCATACTTATATGAGAGGAAGCTGTGAATGGCCGACCATAGTTTGCAAAACGCGGGTGAGAAAAGGTGCGAATGTCCAACCATACATGATCAAAACAAGAGTGGAGGTGTTTGGCTGCGAAAAGGTGTGAATGTCCACCCATAATTAATGAAAAGCGGGCAACAAGTAGGTTCGAATGCCCAACCATACATCATCAAAAGCAGGAGTGGATGTGTTCGGCTACAAGAAGGTTTGAATATCCGACCATAGTTTGTAAAAAGCGGGTAAGAAAAGGTTTGAATGCCCGAACATACACCATCAAAGGAGGGAGCGGAGGTGTTCCGCTGTAAGAAGGTGTGAATGTCCGACCATAGTTGTTAAAAAGCGGGTGAGAAAAGGTTAAAATACCCAACTGTATACAATCAATAGCGGGAAAGGATGTGTTCGGTTACAAGAAGGTGTGAAAGTCCGACCATGGTTTGTAAAAAGCGGGTAAGAAAAGGTGCCAATGACCGACAATGTATAATCAAAAGAGGGAGCGAAGGTGTTTGGCTACAAGAAGGTTTGAATGTCCGACCATAGTTTGTAAAAAGCGGGTAAGAAAAGGTTCGAATGCCCGAAAATACACCATCAAAAGCGGGAGCGGAGGTGTTCCGCTGTAAGACGGTGTGAATGTCCAACCATAGATGGTAAAAAGCGGGTAAGAAAAGGTTAAAATACCCGACTGTACACAATCAATAGCGGGAGCGGAGTTGTTCGGCTACAAGAAGATGTGAACGTCCGACCAAAGTTTGTAAAAAGCAGTTAAGAAAAGGTTAGATCGCCTTCAACAAAGAACACCATTGGACTTTGCAGTAGAAGAAGTTGAAATCGATCTAGATATTGATAAATATGAAGGACAAAGCAGTTTCCTCTTGGTTTGAGTGAAGAAATTAATTTTATAGCAAAATCCGAAATCACGCATAACTCCTCCAAAGGAACGTATTGCTCAACCAAAGGGATGCTTCTTTCTCATTCAGGGTAATATGAGGAACTTTATGCTTGATACATTTTTAGACATGGATAACTATGAAGGACAAAGCAATTTTAAATTGGTTTGAGCAAAGCAATTAATTTTATAGGTAAATCCGAAATCGTGCAGAACTCATGAAAATAAGCTTATTCTCGGATTCCTGATCCTTCAGTGTTTCTCTTTCTTCTACTGCAAAATCAAATGTTGTTCTTTGTTGAAGTCGATCTAGACATTGATAAATATGAAGGACAAAGCAGTTTTAACTTGGTTTGAGTGAAGGAATTAATTTTATACATAAAATCCCAAATCATGCAGAACGTATGAAAAGAAGCTTATTCTCGGATTCCTGATCCTTCAGTGTTAGTCTTTCTTCTACTGCAAAATACAATGTTGTTCTTTGTTGAAGTCGATCTAGACATTGATAAATATGAAGAACAAAGCGGTTTTAACATAGTTTGAGTGAAGGAAATCATTTTATAGCAAAATCCCAAATCATGTAGAACGTATGAAAAGAAGCTTATTCTCGGATTCCTGATCCTTCAGTGTTGCTCTTTCTTCTACTGCAAAATACAATGTTGTTCTTTGTTGAAGTCGATCTAGACATTGATAAATATGAAGTTAAAAGCAGTTTTAACATAGTTTGAGTGAAGGAATTCATTTTATACATAAAATCCCAAATCATGCAGAACATATGAAAATAAGCTTATTCTCGGATTCCTGAACCTTCAGTGTTGCTCTTTCTTCTACTGCAAAATACAATGTTGTTCTTTGTTGAAGTCGATCTAGACATTGATAAATATGAAGTTAAAAGTAGTTTTAACATAGTTTTAGTGAAGGAATTCATTTTATAGTAAAATCCGAAATCGTGCAGAACTCATGAAAATAAGCTTATTCTCGGATTCCTAAAACTTTTGATTTGCTCTTTCTTTTACTGCAAAGTACAACGTTGTTGTTTTTTTTTGTTTAAATCTATCTAGACAATGATAAATATGAACGTAAAAGCCGTTTTAACATAGTTTGAGTGAAGGAATTAATTTTATAGATAAAATCCCAAATCATGCAGAACTCCTCAAAAGGGGCTTATGGCTTAATCACAAGTGTGGTTCTTTCTCATCCAGGGTAATATGAGGAAGTTTATGATTGAAATATATGTAGAAATGGGTACATATGAAGGACAAAGCAGTTTTAACATAGTTTGAGTGAAGGAATTAATTTTAAAACAAAATCCCAACAAATGCAGAACTCACGAAAAGCTTATTCTCGGAATCCTGAAACTTTAGATTTGCTCTTTCTTTTACTGCAAAGTACAACTTTGTTTTTTGTTGAAATCTATCTAGACATTGATAAATACCGGCCGAACGTCTCTGCTGCCGCTTTTGACAATTTATGGTTTGGCATTCTTACCTTTTCTTACCCGCTTTTTACAAATTTTGATCTGACATTCACACCTACTTGCAGTCGAACACCTTCTCTCCCGCTTATGATCATGAGCGGTTTGACATTCGAAAATTTTCTTTCATGTTTTCTAGCAATTACTGATGGACATTCAGACCTTCTTGCAGCCGAACACCTCCACTCCCGCTTTTGATGGTGTATATTCGGGCATACAAAACTTTTCTTACCCGCTTTTTACAAACCATGGTCGGACATTCACACTTTGTTGCTGAACTACTCCGCTCCCTCTTTTGATTGTGTACAGTCGGGTATTTTCACCTTTTCTTACCAGCTTTTTACCAACTACGGTCGGACGTTCACACCTTCTTACAGCGGAACACCTCCGCTCCCTCTTTTGATGGTGTATGTTCAGGCATTCGAACCTTTTCTTACCCGCCTTTTACAAACTATGCTCGGACATTCAAACCTTCTTGTATCCAAACACATCCCCTCCTGCTTTTGATGATGTATGGTTGAGCTTTCGCACCTTTTCTTAACCATTTTTCAGTAATTATTGGTGGACATTCAGACCTTCTTGCAGCTGAACACCTCCGCTCCCGCTTTTGATGGTGTATAGTCGGGCTTTCGAGCCTTTTCTTCCCTGGTTTTTACAAATTATGGTTGGACATTCAGACCTTGCAGCCGAAAACCTATGCTCCCTCTTTTGATCATACATTGTCAGGCATTCGCACCTTGTCTTACCCGCTTTTTACAAACTTTAGTCAGACATTCACACCTTGCAGCTGAACCACCTCCGCTCCCTCGTTTGATCATGTATGGTCTGGCAATACTACCTTTTCTTACCCGTTTGTGATTAATTATGGCTGGACATTCACACCTACTTGCAGCCGAACACCACCTCTCCCGTTTTTGATGATGTATGGACCGGCATTCTTACCTTTTCTAACACATTTTTCAGCAATTATGGTTGGAGATTCACACCTACTCACAGCCGAACAACTCCACTCCCGCATTTGATGGTGTATAGTCGGGCATTCTCACCCTTTCTCATTAGCTTTTTGCAAATTATGATCTGACATTCACACCTACTTGCAGTCGAACAGCTCTGTTCCCGCTTTTGATTATGTTTGGTTCGATATTCGAACCTTTTCTTAACTGCTTTTTACAAACTTTGGTTGGACGTTCACGTCTTCTTGAAGCCAAACAACTCCGCTTCCGCTTATGATGGTTTATATTCGGGCATACGAACCTTTTCTTACCTGCTTTTTACAAACCATGGTCAGACTTTCACACCTTCCTGTAGCTGAACAACTCCGCTCCCTCTTTTGAGTGTGTACAGTCGGGAATTTTAATCTTTTCTTACCCACTTTTTACCAACTATGGTCGGACATTCACACCTACTTGCAGCCGAACACCACTTCTCCCGCTTTTGATGATGTATGGTCCGGCATTCTAGTCTTTTCTAACACATTTTTTAGTAATTATGGGTGGACATTAACACCTGCTTGCAGCTGAACAACTCTTCTCCCGCTTATGATCATATTCAGTTTGACATTCGAAAATTTTCTTTCATGTTTTCTAGAAATTACTGATGGACATTCAGACCTTCTTGCAGCTGAACACCTCCGCTCCCGCTTTTGATCGTGTATAGTCAGGCTGTCGAGCCTTTTCTTCCCTGGTTTTTACATATTTTGGTTGGACATTCAGACCTTCTTGCAGCCGAACACATCCACTCCTGCTTTTGATGATGTATGGTTGGCTATTCGCACCTTTTCTTAACCATTTTTCAGTAGTTATTGGTGGACATTCAGACCTTCTTGCAGCTGAACACCTCCGCTCCCGCTTTTGATAGTGTATAGTCGGGCTTTCGAGCCTTTTCGTCCCCGGTTTTTACAAATTATGGTTGGACATTCAGACCTTGCAGCCGAAAACCTCCGCTCCCTCTTTTGATCATACATTGTCGGGCATTCGCACCATGTCTTACCCGCTTTTTATAAACTTTAGTCGGACATTCACACCTTCTTGCAGCTGAACCACCTCCGCTCCCTGTTTTGATCATGTATGGTCTGGCAATACTACCTTTTCTTACGCGTTTGTGAGTAATTATGGTTTGACATTCACACCTACTCAAAGCCGAAGAACTCCACTCCCGCATTTGATGGTGTATAGTCGGGCATTCTCACCCTTTCTCATCAGCTTTTTTGCAAATTATGATCTGACATTCACACCTACTTGCAGTCGAACAGCTCTGCTCCCGCTTTTGATTATGTTTGGTTGAATATTCTAACCTTTTCTTAACTGCTTTTTACAAACTTTGGTCGGATGTTCACGTCTTCTTGAAGCCGAACACCTCCGCTTCCGCTTTTGATGGTTTATATTCGGGCATTCGCACCTTGTCTTACCCGCTTTTTACAAACTTTAGTCGAACATTCACACCTTTTTGCAGCCGAACACCACCTCTCCCGCTTTTGATGATTTATGGTCCAGCATTCTTACCTTTTCTAACACATTTTTCAGCAATTATGATCGGACATTCACACCTACTCAGAGCCGAACACCTCCGCTCCCGCATTTGATGTTGTATAGTCGGGCATTCTCATCCTTTCTCATCAGCTTTTTGCAAATTATGATCTGACATTCACACCTGCTTTTGATAATGTATGGTTGGGCATTCGCACCTTTTTCTACCCATTTTTCAGGAATTATGGAGGGACATTCACACCTTCTTACAGCTGAACACCTCCTCTCCCGCTTATGATCATGTGCGGTTTGATATTCAAACATTTTCTTTCATGATATAACGCAAAATATTGATGGGCATTCAGACCTTCTTGCAGCTGAACACCTCCGCTCCCACTTTTGATGGTGTATAGTCGGGCTTTCGAGCCTTTTCTTCCCGGTTTTTACAAATTATGGTTGGACATTCAGACCTTCTTAAAGCCGAACACCTCCGCTCCCTCTTTTTATCATACATTGTCGGGCTTTTTCACCTTGTCTTACCCGCTTTTTACAAACTATAGTCGGATATTGACACCTACTTGCAGCCGAACACCACCTCTCCCGCTTTTGATGATGTATGGACCGGCATTCTAACCTTTTCTAACACATTTTTCAGCAATTATGGTTGGAGATTCACACCTACTCACAGCCGAACAACTCCGCTACCGCATTTGATGGTGTATAGTCGGGCATTCTCACCCTTTCTCTTCAGCTTTTTGAAAATTATGATCTGACATTCACACCTATTTGCAGTCGAACAGCTCTACTCCCGCTTTTGATTATGTTTGGTTAGATATTCAAACCTTTTCTTAACTGCTTTTTACAAACTTTGGTCGGACGTTCACACCTTCTTGCAGCCGAACACCTCCGCTTCCGCTTTCGATGGTGTATATTCGGGCATACGAACCTTTTTTTACCCGCTTTTTACAAACCATGGTCTAACTTTCACACCTTCTTGGAGCTGAACAATTCCGCTCCCTCTTTTGATTGTGTACAGTCGGGTATTTTAACCTTTTCTTACCCACTTTTTACCAACTATGGTCGGACATTCACACCTTCTTACAGCGGAACGCCTCCGCTCCCTCTTTTGATGGTGTATGTTCGGGCATTCAAACCTTTTCTTACCCGCCTTTTACAAACTATGCTCGGACATTCAAAACTTGTAGCCGAACACATCCACTCCTGCTTTTGATGATGTATGGTTGGGCATTCGCACCCTTTTTTTATCCATTTTTCAGGAATTATCGGTGGACATTCAGACTTTCTTGCAGCCAAAAACCACCGCTCCCTCTTTTGATGGTGTATAGTCGGGCTTTCGAGCCTTTTCTTCCCCGGTTTTTACAAATTATGGTTGGACATTCAGACCTTGCAGCCGAAAACCTCTGCTCCCGCTTTTGATCATACATTGTTGCGCATTCGCACCTTGTCTTACCCGCTTTTTATAAACTTTGGTCAGACATTCACACCTTGCAGCTGAACCACCTCCGCTCCCTGTTTTGATAATGTATGGTCTGGCAATACTACCTTTTCTTACCCGTTTGTGAGTAATTATGGCTGGACATTCACACCTACTTGCAGCCGAACACCACCTCTCCCGCTCTTGATGATGTATTGTCCGGCATTCTAGTCTTTGCTAACACATTTTTCAGCAATTATGGTTGGAGATTCACACCTACTCACAGACGAACACCTCTACTCCCGCATTTGATTGTGTTTAGTCGGGCATTCTCACCCTTTCTCATCAGCTTTTTGCAAATTATGATCTGACATTCACACCTACTTGCAGTCGAACAGCTCTGCTCCCGCTTTTGATTATGTTTGGTTGGATATTCGAAGCTTTTCTTAACTGCTTTTTACAAACTTTGGTCGGACGTTCACACCTTCTTGCAGCCGAACACCTCCTCTTCCACTTTTGATGGTATATATTTGGGCATTCGAACCTTTTCTTACACGCCTTTTACAAACCATGGTCGGACTTTCACACCTTCTTGTAGCCGAACAACTCCGCTCCCGCTATTGATTGTGTACAGTTGGGTATTTTAACCTTTTCTTACCCGCTTTTTACCAACTATGGTCCGACATTCACACCTTCTTGCAGCCGAACACCTCCTCTTCCGTATTTGATGGTGTATATTCGGGCATACTAACCTTTTCTTACCAGCTTTTTACAAACCATGGTCGGACTTTCACACCTTCTTGTAGCTGAACAACTCCGCTCCCTCTTTTGATTGTGTACAGTCAGGTATTTTAACCTTTTCTTACCCGCTTTTTACCTACTATGGTCGGACATTCACACCGTCTTACATCGGAACAGCTCCGCTCCCTCTTTTGATGGTGTATGTTCGGGCATTCGAACCTTTTCTTACCCGCTTTTTACAAACTATGGTCGGACATTCAAACCTTCTTGTAGCCGAACACATCCACTCCTGCTTTTGATGATGCATGGTTGGGCATTCGCACCTTTTCTTACCCATTTTTCAGTAATTATGGTTGGACACTCACACCTTCTTGCAGCTGCACACCTCCTCTCCCGCTTATGATCATGTGCGGTTTGATATTCGAAAATTCTCTTTCATGTTTTCTAGCAATTATTGTTGGACATTCAGACCTTCTTGCAGCTGAACACCTCCGCCCCCACTTTTGTTGATGGTGTATAATCGGTCATGCGCACCTTACCCGCTTTTGGCAAACTATGGCCTTCTTGCAGCCAAACACCTCTGATCTCGCTTTTGATAATGTAAGGTTGGGTATTCAGACCTTGCTTCACCTGCTTTTCACCAAATATAGTCGGACATTCACACCTTCTTGCAGCCGAACACTTCCGCTTCACCTTTTAGTGTTCTATGGGGTATTCACACCTTTTTCAACTGGTCTAAGACCATAGTTCTGCCCATTAACTGTAGGGTCCAGAATATACCTGCGATCACTTTACAGTCAGGAAATATTAGATATTTAGGCATAAACATTTCCTCCAGGCTCTCAGAGCTAACAAAGCTAAATTATGTGCAATTATTAAAGAGAGTAGAGGACGATCTCTCTCGTTGGAAGTCCTTACCTATATCACATGGGGAGAGTTACAACCATTAAAATGATGATACTACCAAAAGTTAACTATTTGTTCTCAACGATCCCCATAAAACCATCTGCTACTTGGTTTAAGTCACTAGATTCATGCATCTCCAAATTTCTGTGGAAAAACAAACCACCACGTATTAGTTTAAAAATCCTACAGAAGACCAAGGACAGTGGTGGATTAGATTTACCTAATTTTCAGCACTATTCCTTAGCCAATAGGCTACAGCATCCTTTTGTATTTCTGATTCCTCTCTCTTCGTTCACAGGAGTCTTCGTGTCTTTGTCCTTGAGTTTGGTGATTTTTTCTTCTTTTGATGCCTTGACACAGTGTGACAGGTGATACCACGTGGGAGATCCTTTAATTTGGACTGCTGTCCCTGTGCTGCGAAATGGCTGTGCTGCTCAAATGGTCTCTCCTTCATCATATACACAGTTATTTATACATCACCTTCCACCATGAAGCGTTGTCTCTTTTTGTTTCTCTCTTTGTTCTTAAAATGCTGTTATGCATGTCTAAACCAATCCATTAAATTAGATCATTTTGGCAGTAAAGCGATCTACAATGTGCTTGGTCGCAGAGCTGCTCATCTGTGGTAAACAGCTCTTCAGAAAGGCATTCTTCAATTGATTTCACTAATTTTATGTAATAATTTTGTGATTTCATACAAAACTACACTTCTTCTCCCATCTGTCTGAGTATTTAATATTGTCTGGGTCCCGTTAAAACATGTATTTTTCCGAATCTAATTCCTTGTTTGCTTTAAAACAAGTATTCCCCATTTTCTATCCCTTCAGTAGCCAACCAGTTTGTATGGAGTACACCGGAGCAACTTGACTGATCAGTAAAACACTGCTTTTGTTGTCACCGCAAGGCTTCCCCCGTCGGTTGTTTCACTGAGACACTACTGAGTAACTATAACTCAACACAGTTTATACACATAACATTCATATAAATACTAACAAACAAACAAACAATTATTTATCGCAATTTTCTCATCTCTGTTTGAACGTACACCCAGGTAAATATTCCTGTAGTCTTCTCATACCGACTATGGACCCATTCATTGTTTAATTTCACTGTTTTGCAAATTCTAATTGAATATTACACATTGACATTGAACTTTACTGGATAAGCAGGTCTTCATTGCATTCAGCAGCCTATATGTGAGCATCTATGTGTAAGCTGTTCTTCTTTGCATTTATCACCAGCAAGCAATTCTTCATTGCACATGCATATGAAAATAGTAAAACAATTCCAATGCGTTAGCGAAACCTTCTATATCAGGAGTGTCCATCATGATGCTGGGAATAGAACCTCTTTCCCAGAATAGTTCAACCTTCTTACTCAACTGATCATAACTCCGCAATGAGCACATTTAAAAGTATCATTCCTCTACATGTATTCAAAAATCTATGTGTAAATGTTTAATATTTCTTATATTTGTTGATGTCATTCTGTGTGCATGTGGCCTAAACCCAATCTCTGTGTGGCAATTTTAATTTAAACAAGTTGAACTCTGCCTCTGATCATTTAAAAAAAGGTGTGTACCGATATCAACCTTTCTCAGGTAATTACTGATCCTACAAAACCAAACTTAAGAGATCCTTCAAGGTTGTCCCTGATTGGCTCAATCTTAACAAATCAAAGGTAGAAAATCCGCAGTGTCTGAACTTGGTGTTAGTTATCACTGCTCAATAGCCTGTATCAGAATTGCAAAAATGAAAACATTAGGTCCACGCTTGGTATCCAGATCCTGAAACATCTCCATGAGCAGGCTTTTTTTTAAACTGATCTGTTGAATAGTTATACTCATGACACTGTTAAAATCCCAGAAGAAGATCTAGCACTTGACCATTTTTGCAAATCTTCTAATTCCATAGTTGATAAACACACCCCTTTAGAACTTAGAACAGGTCTAGTCCCTGGCTTTTGGCAGAACTGTCTTCTTTACTTTTTTTTTTTTTTTTCCCTTGTCCTGTTCAGCATTATGGCAGCAGAATTGTAGTCTGAATACCTTTGATGCCAAAATGATTTGCTTTGCCAAGGGAAGTTTTATAAATGTAAAGCTCCCTTTGATGCCCATTTATTTATTTCTGTTTACAATATATGACATGTAATAGAACTGAACCGGACCGGGGGACAAGGAAAGAAGAAGAGGAAAGAAGAGGAAACAGAACAAAAATAGAAACAAAAACCAGACAACCAGCTGCTACACCTGTAAAAAACTAAACAGACAGCAATCCATGGCCTCTGAGGGGAATACAGCCTTAGCGCCACCAGGAGCACCTGAAAGCAGACAAGCAGAGAAAAAAAAAACACACAAACAAAGAAAAACAAGCACAAGAAGTGGCAATCGCATACAACACAGCTGTGGATATAGATGACCTGAGACGACATGATAATACATCAACTGCTTAGTGACCATGCTACTGGACTAATGAATGTGTGTGTGTGTGAGAACATGCAACACCCATGGCACAGGACCTACATGATAACCAAGCTTAGTTATGAGTGTATAAGCGTACAGGGCCACAATCCACAGCCCCCCCAAGCAATCAGAAGCAGACAGAGAGGGCCCCACAGAGCACAGAACCCAGGAAGCCCACCGCAGGGGCAACCACGCATCCACCCAGAAGACTGCAGAGGAAGCCCCCGGAAAGAGCCCCCATAAGCATAGGACAGAGGCCCTCCGGGAGCCAGGGGCAACAGCCCACCGATCCCGCCAGGCCCCAGCCGCCCAGACATGGGCCGTGCACTGGAACCGGGCCCCAGGAGCCCGAGCACCCCCAAACCCCCCGGCAGAGGCCCCACCCAATACCCAGGAGGGCCAAGCGCCCCAGACAGCCACACAGTGGGTCAGCGCCTGCCCCAGCGCCCCTGGCCAAGTGCCCTGGGAGTCAAGACGTGCCCACAGGTGGGTGAAGTCGCGAGCAGCGGGGAGAGGCAACGCTGCCCCCCCATCGGGAGAAGCACAGGCAGGCCAGGCAACAGCAAGTCCCAGATCCAGGCCCAATCATTACCACACATCCACACGTCCTCCCTCCCTCGACTCCACTGGGGTGTAGTGCAGCGGGCACACCAGGGGGCCAGCAGCCCCCCAGCCACCACAGACCCCGAACCAGCAGAACAATTAATTAATCCTCCTGGCCCCTCCCGCCCCGAGCAGCAACAAGGAAGCAGGGGTGTGCGAAGAAGACCCCTCCCCCCACCCTTCTGGCTCTTCAATATTTTCTAATAGTGAGCAATTAAAATTGAGGGGCAGCCAAACTTATAGAACTGGGAGCGCAGCCCTCTGGGCAGCCTACATACCCAAAGAGCCCCGCCCACCTGATGCCACTCAGTGTAACCACCCCCCAAGACCTAATGTGTGTGTGTGAGTGTGTTTGATAAGTAGTAATGTCTAACACAGGGGCGGGGAACTGCAAAGTGCAACAAAAGGGCACCACCTACGTGGCCCGATCCACTACACACCACCGAACACACACGCCCCCAAAACCCTTCATGTGTGAGTGTGTGCTGTGTACAGGAGCCAGAAGGGAGAGGGGTATGGGGATATACACCGGGGGAGCTACTCTCCCCCAGAGAGGGCAGCCAGGGACTGGCTGCAATAGGCATCCCCGCTACCTGGGAGCCAACACAGGGCAGGAGGGCCTGATGTCCACCAGGCTCGGGGCCTGCAGCGACCATATTCCGGGAGCTACTCTACCCCCAGAAGGTACCCATCCCGCCCCACCCCACTCAACCCAACCCCACCCTGGAGGACCTCTACAAAAAACAAACAAACAACAACAAAAAACAAACAAACAAACCACCCTGGTCACACCAGTCGCAGCAGCCCAGGCCTGAGACCCACCATCACCCAAGCGAAAAGCACCGCCCCCCCCCCCCCCCCCCCCCCCACCACCGCACGCCCCAACACCCTGAAAAAAAAACAACCATCTGCGGACACCTTGGAGCGCCCAGCCCCCAGGGCCCAGGCCCACCACCACCACGCACGCCAGAGCGGCCCGGCCACCCGGCATAGAGCCAGCAGCCACCACCTCAACACCGCCCGCCCCACACCGCAAGACAGCCCCACCCGCAAGCCCCCAAAACTGCCCTCCAAGCCCGACACACAGTCCCCCCCAGCAATGACCAACCCGGTCCCCACGACCCGAGAGACCACCAGACGCCCGAAGCCACACAGCCCCCCCCAGCACACACCCAACCGCCCAGAGCGACGGGACAGCAACCCACCACCACCACTATGTGATAAAGCTAATCAGAGGGGACCAGAGAGAATGAAATTCAGCCAATTGATGTTTTGAGGAGGCAGACATTGTTTCCATGCTAATATAATCTAAAAGAAAATTTCTAAACTGGTTAATACACATATTGTTTTTCGCTTTCCAGTTCATGAGAATAGTTTTCTTTGCGATACATAACACTGTGAGAACCATGTGTGCTGAGTTCATTTCCATGTTGATGTTGTCTAAGTCACCCAGTATGCACAGTGTGGGGCATGCAGGGATGCTACACTTTAGCCATGTTGATAGGTCCTCACAGACTTCAAGCCAGAACTTCTGGACAGGCGCACAAAACCACAAAGCGTGTGCATAATCATCAGGTGTGTTATCTGTGCAATGTGAGCAGATGTTTGAGTGTGTTAGACCCATCCTGAACATCCTTTGTCCTGTATAGTGTGTTCTATGAAGGATTTTGTATTGTATGAGCTGTAAATTAGGATTTCGAGTCATTCTGAAGGTGTTCAAACATATTTGTGGCCAGAAGCTATGACTAGAACTGATGGATAAATCTGCCTCCCATTTTGAGGATGGAAGAGACATTGTGTCATCTATCTTAGACAATAATTTATATATTTTTGATAGTAGTTTTGGGGTGCAGATGCTTAGAAATTCTTCTACCCTAGTCGGGAGTTGTAAGTCTGGTTGGTGGAGGATATATTTCTTTGTTATTATAGACTTAAGTTGTTGATATTCTAGGAATTTATTGCTGCTTATCTCATGTTGTGATATGAGCTCATCAAATGAAATAAAATTTCCATTTTGGATTATATGTTCCTGATGTTTGATTCCTTTGATCTTCCACAGAGGAAAGTTTAGCATTTTTTTGTTTTGCAGTATGTGAGGATTGTTCCAGATGGGTGTAAGCTTACACGGGACAAGTGAGGACTCTGTTATTTTAAGAAATTCCAACCAGGCTGTCAGAGAGGTGATGATGTTAATGCTTTTGAAACATTTGTGATTTTTTACGTTTTGACTAATAAGTGGCAGGTCAGAGATTTCCAGATTATCACACAATGCTTGTTCTATATTTATCCATGGTTCATCTGTTGGGCTAGGTTTAAACCATTTTGATATATACTGTAACCTATTGGCTAAGGAATAGTGCTGAAAATGAGGTAAATCTAATCCACCACTTTCCTTGGTTTTCTGTAGGGTTTTTAAACTAATACGTGGTGGTTTGTTTTTCCACAGAAATTTGGAGATGCATGAATCTAGTGACTTAAACCAAGTAGCAGATGGTTTTATGGGGATCATTGAGAACAAATAGTTAACTTTTGGTAGTATCATCATTTTAATGGTTGTAACTCTCCCCATAAGTGATATAGGTAAGGACTTCCAACGAGAGAGATCGTCCTCTACTGTAATTAATAATTGCACATAATTTAGCTTTGTTAACTCTGAGAGCCTGGAGGAAATGTTTATGCCTAAATATCTAATATTTCCTGACTGTAAAGTGATCGCAGGTATATTCTGGACCCTGCAGTTAATGGGCAGAACTGTGGTCTCAGACCAATTGATAGAGTAGTCAGAAAGTGCTGAGAATTTATTTATGAGTGTGATCGTGTGAGTGAGAGACGTCTGTGAGTTCTGGAGGAAAAGTAATACATCATCAGCATAAAGACTTATTTTATGCTCAATATTTTGGGGTTGGATGCCTTTAATATTTCTATCTTGTCTGATAGCAGCTGCTACAGGTTCGATGAAAATAGCAAAAAGTGAGGGAGAAAGTGGGCAACCCTGTCTTGTACCTCTCTGCAGACTGAAGCTTGGAGAAGTTTGATCATTAGTCCTGACACTTGCATTTGGGGAGCTATATAATATCCTTATCCAGTTGATGAAGTGTGACCCAAACCCGAATTTGTTTAATGCTGCAAATAAAAATGTCCAGTTCACTCGATCAAATACTTTTTCTGCATCTAGAGAGACTATTGTGGTTTCCAGGTTGTTGATGGTAGAATAGTCTATGATCTATGAAACTGATCTATGTTACTGTCTGATGGATCATTTTGTGATGAATATAAGGTTTTATAGAAGTCCCTAAAAGCATTGTTGATTTCATGGGTGACATTTCCTTTTCAGTCTTGGTGGAATGAACTCTTCAAATCAGCTTTTCATTCCGTTGGGGTGGAGCGCTTAGCTTCGCCGTCCACCCTTTTGTACACATGTGGATAAAAATTTGTGATTGTTCCGCCATCATCTTGGCATGATGGGAATTCCAGAATTCCAGAAACCTGGTCAGTTACCTGACTTTGAGTCCTGTAGTGGTTCTGCTGCTGATGCAGTTTATCAAACTGTGGACAAATGTTAGCAGGAAGAAGCAACATATCATCTTTACAATGCTCTACATTCAGGAATTGTCTTTTAATAGGTCCAATTCCCATGTTCATTGGTCTTTCATATGAACGCAAAAATAATCATTAAAGAAATCATTGAGAATTCACTCGGGGTCATTCAAAGTACTTTTAATGTTATCTGTATCATCGTCTCCATCATCCATGTGTTGCTCGTTGTCATCATCTCCCTCTACCTGTTGATACATTATGCGGGTACGGATGGTTTCAATCAGTCTTTGGGACAGTCCTCTCAAGCATGTGATACAACATCAAGCACAGGTGGCTACTATGGCTGTGACAACAGACAGAGACCAAACCACTTCTCCATCATGTCAGTGAAGGGATCTTTGATTTTCTATCAGCTCTGCAGAGAGTGATGCGAGTCCCTCTTTGTGATTCTGCCATCTGCGGAAGTATTGTTAGGAATAAAGGAACAGGATAAAGTTCCAAACATTTTAATTGTTCAGCAATGCCTTGTAGATGTAATTTATCCAATAAACATTTTTTTTTATTGTTGCCCACCAGAAAAGAAAAGATTCAAAGTCTGTAGTTACTTGATTTCTAGCTTTAAATTCATCTGGGACTCAGAATTCCAATGCTATCCAGGTACACTCTGTTGTCAAATGAACCTCCAGACACAGTTAAATGCTTGAGACATTGCAGCTTCTCACCCAAGGCCTTAAAGTCCCCCTCAGGGAACAGACGGAAAGGCATCAGTAGTTGGGCTATTGTGCAGCTGCCAGTTAGGCAGAAGGACGGACCTCAGTTTCATATCCCCACACAGCCACCAGAGGTCTGCTCTCATGGAAGTTTGGTTCCGAAACCAAGATGCTGAGTAGTTACCTGCGTCCTGAGTGACAATAGATGGATTCTTGACAATTATGTGACATGAGAGTACCCACATTCTTACCTGTACCCCTGTGGATGAAACATATATAAATTACCCGTATAAGCCAACGCTGAGGGCAGTTGTCTCTTTTCTTAACTGCTGGGAACAACAAAGAGAGAGTTTTACATTGCTCTGTGTTAGGTACAAAAGATTCATTATGCAATTGTAATGCAATTGTAATGCTTAATTTCTAAATTTATATTCTGGCTTTAGCACATTCAATACAATTAGATTGGATATTTTGTCATGCTGTATACATTCTAACAAAATTCCAACTGATACACCGGCGATTCTTCAGAAATCTTGTATTAACATACATTTCACATATGTACTTTTCAGAATACACATGGGCTTTTTGGTTGTCTTTACATAAAATAATTGAGCATAAGTCAATGTCAGCCACCCCATCTATTCCTGCAACAAAAAAAATAGGTTGACAAGTTGTCTGTTGGACCTGAGGGACCTCCTATCTCTGTCGTCAGTCTGTGTCCGTGTGATTCATTGTAGTGCATTATCTTTTAGTTTTTTATTAATCTGTGCTTAATCCCATAGAATTAGGAATACGATAATAAGAATAATGATTAACAATACACAACTGGTTCCTTTTAACCTACAAATCCTGGTAATTTAAATGGATGCAACGGCTGCTGTCTGTCTATCCCTGTCTTATTTTAGCCACACCCTATGTTCTTGTTTTAGCCGTGGTTTTCTTCACTGAGGTTGAGACGAACCCCCTCCTGTTGAGAGAATTCCCCTTTGTAGTCAGACTTATGCCTCAGAGAACGGTGGTGGGTAACCAATCTTTCCCTACTTCTGCAGGTCGTGGCCTTACTAGTTTACAGTGTGATAAGTGCATCCAGGATATATTAGTTTAGCTGCTGTGGTTTCTGTAAGCAGTACCTGATATGGACCTTCCCACCTTGGGCTGGAGCAGTTATCTTTCTTTATCACTTTGATGAGGATCCAGTCTCCAGGTTTTAGAGATTCCTCCACAGGGTCACCTGGAACAGACACTAGACAGAAGAGATCTCTGTACTTGTTAACATTTTAACCATGTATCCTGCTAAGGTTTCTTCTCTTTCTTCATCATGTCCGGTTAATAGTTTTAACTGTGGTTGTAAAAATGGTCATACATTATACATTATCTCAAATGGAGTTAATCCTGTGCTAGTTAGAGTAATATGCATGTTTAGGACTACTAGTGGTAAACAGTAAACCCAATTCTTCCCAGTCTCTTCAGTCTTGACCTAATTATTCAATTGTGTCTTTCCAGCAAACCTGCTGATTGTGGATGATATGCACAGTCGTTTCTGAGATCCTTTTTTGTTTTTAAGTTCTTCGCCATCAGGAAGATAATATTGTTTACAAAGTGCGTCCCTGTTATCACTGTAGATTTTTTCAGGAATTCCAAATCTAGGTAATATTTAATTCACCAGTGTTGAGGGTACATCTGCCTGTGCATTTGGAAATACTTCACTTCATTTGGTAAAACATCACTAATCACCAGGGAGACCCCTTTATATAATTCAATGAAATCCATACAAACGTGTTGAAAAGGGTCCTCCGGCCTCGGGAACTGTCCTCGTCCCGGTCCTAGGCCATATGTATGGATCATATTTGCACATATTTGACATATTAGACAAAAATTCTTTATCATCATATTATGATATTATGATTTTATTATAAATAAAACCATACACTGCAAAAACCTTGTTCATTATTGCTACCAGCCCTCCTGTAGAGACATGCCGTGCTCCATGGCTCGATACTGAAGCATATTTAAACAAGCTCTTTGGCAGTATAAGTTTTACATTTCATAGTAAATGGCACCTTTATTCTTCCAGATCTGTCCTTGTAAGTGTACATTTGGTTTTGCATCCATGGTCCAATTTAATGGACTAGTATATGCATCCAGTTTCTGAGAATACTCTATTCCTGGATCCACCTCCTCCCAATCTGAGGCTTCTTCACATGCAGTCACAAACACACCTAAACGCCTCCAGTGGTCATCTCTGGGTTTGGAGAGTGACATATGGGGTGCATTCCATGATCTTAAAAACTTTCTCATGCTGTGAGAGAGTAAGCAGCTGACTGCACAACAACCCTCTTTATTCCAGTATAAGTGTTTTAACTTTAGCATGTTTTAACTTTCTGATTTGTTTAAAAAATTAAATATGTCCTCCCCTTGAGTATATTTGTAATACACAGTACAGTGTACTTCATGTGGTGACCTGAGGGTGAGCTTTCCTGAGACGTGTTCTTTTGCCTTCTTAAGGAGAGGAAGCGTGATAGCGCTGGGGCCTGTAGACACAAGATCCAAACTATACCAGTATGAAGGTGGTCTCATGCTGAATCATTGTTTGAGCGGACTTCATTCGAACTACAGTTAACCCTTTTTCTTCTGGAACTATTCTTAGCTTCAATAAATGGAGTAAATCCCTTCCCAGTAAGTTACAAGGACACAGAGTGGACAAGACAACTTGACAATCAGCACTTACTCCACTCCGTGTATCTGTTACTGTAAAGAGTTTTGATAAACGCTCAGGATGGCTCTTACCATTTGCTGATTTGACCCAAATAATTTCTTTGGATTCCTCAACTCCCGGTATGTCATCAGGATGGATTACAGTTCGTTTTGCACCTGTGTCGCATAGAAAAGTTACCTCCGTCCCGGAAACATTCAATCTAATCTCAGGTTTGATGTCATACTATAAGATAAGTTCAATTCCCTCTAAGTTTAACACTTTTTCTGGCTTTTCTGCTTCTATCCTGGTTACAGCTCCTGTTTTTTTCTTATCTAGTCATAACTGACTCCCAAAATCTTCCTCTATCTTACTCTTGCTCCTGCAGTCGCCCAATGCCCCCTCCTTCCACACAGCCGACATATATCTCCTCCTGCTCTGTCTCTCCTTCTCTGTCACTGCTCCTGTTGTGATCTGTGTTTTTGCTTTCCCTCATCACCTAAATAGTTGCTTCTCTCCCTTCCAACAAAAAGTTTAGTCCTTTCTTCCTTTTCTTTTTGTTGTTAGAGTGCTCCTCTGCTTTCCCTCTTTATTTCATTGCTGTGCAAACACATTAAGATGACTGTTTATTGTCATGTTACAAGTCACACAAAATTACTCTCTGCATTTGACCCATCTAGTTTGGCACCTGTTGAACACACATGCACAACCTTTCTGTTTAATTTAATTAATATTTATCTGCAGGCTTAGAAACTGCTTATAGTATTAATATATTACTCCATATATTACGCTGATTTATTGCAGCTGTCTTTAAATTTCTCTTTAAGAAAACTATTGTTTGATATCTGACTCACATAGCATATTTCATTGCTGTGTTGGTTTTTAAAAAATATATGTTTTATATATAAAACATATATAAATATATTATATATATATATATATGTATATATATACTAATACTCTTTTGGTTCCCATTCTGTGAGATAAATGCTTTAATCTCTGATGAATATGATGTCAGTTCCTAAGCTCATAAATTCATAAGTTTTAGGGAAGTTAGTCAATCAGAAGTAATGAAGCATTACTTAACCATAGCATTACTTAACATTAATATGTTAAATTCTCTATTTCCGGCTTATGTTTCTGATACACTTATGATTTTTTTTCAGAAGAGCTAATCTCAAATTTAGAAAATGTTTCAGTTTGGCTTGAAAATCATCTGCACCTGAAAGGTCTGACTGTCTGGTCTCAGACCTGCTTCAGGTGGAAAGTATTTCATTTTTAATGCCTTGAACTTTGTCATTAAAGAATATTCCAATTTCATTACCCTTATATGTAGAAATGAGTTCTAAATGCAACCTGGAGAGTTTGTTAATCTGTTTACTGTAGCAAGCAAGACATGAGAGTTGTTACTGCAGTTTTTTTTTTTTTTTATGATTTCAGAAAAATAACTCTCTCTTCATCTATGCAAAGTCACACGCTGAGTTAGACCAAACATTTCAAGGAAAGTAGTGAGTTCTTTAGCTTGCTTATTATGGGCTACATCCATGTGCACCTTCAAGTCCCCTGTTATGACTAAACAGTCAACAGCAGTGCACACAATTTAAAGAAATTCAGTAAAATCATCAATAAAATCATTCTGCGGTGAGACAAAGTATTTAAGATAATTTTATCTCCATTTTTAAATGACACATGCTTGAATTAAGGACAAAAATAAATGTTTTATCTAGTGAGTGCGTATATTGGCCCTGAATATGGCACAAAGACCCTCCCCACTCTCGTCTTGTCTTGTTGTTTCATCTCTCAGTTAAATACATAAAATCAAGACTATGAGAGGAAAGTATCAAAAGCATTGTTAGACAGGAAAAAGTCAGAAAGCTGTTGGTATACAACTTTTCCTAGGACTTTGCCTAAGAATGGCAGGTTTGATATGGAAATGATAAAAATCTCAGCTTGTAAAACATCTTTTGCTTAGACAGTTTTTCCTGTGAAATGAGTAAAGATTTGAAATGATCTGTTTGTTTGTCTGAGATCTTCTGAACTTTAACTCTTTAAGAGAGCTGCTAAATCTTAATACACAAACTTGTACAAATGTCTAGCTCTAATCCTTGTTGTTCTTTTTTTTGTTGTGCTTTTTTAAACTAGATTTACTTTGTACATTACTTTTGTATTCCCCTTCTCTAGGATTGGGCAATTTTACCATGTTCAATTCTCCCTCAAACCCAAATTTATTTTCTCATCTCTCTAAGTATTCAATATTATCGGGTTTTTTCTGAAACATGATTTTAGCACTCTCACTTAACTCCCGGTTAGCTTTAAAACAGATATTTCCCATACTGTCCTCTTGCAGCTAATCAATTTTCGGTGGAGTTATTGTGAGTACTATTGAATGAAACACTACTTCTGTCGCTATGTCACGAGCAACAACCAGATTCCAATGTTCACTTCAACTCAATTAGTCAGTAACACATTTTTCTGTCGTCACCAGCAGCAACATCACACACCAGCAGCTGTTTCACTCTTATACATACATAGCAAATAAAACAACACTGCAGCAAAGAAGGAAAAAAAACAATTTAACAAACAAACAATTCAACAACCAGCCCCTTTAACAAACAAACAAATTAATTTCACAAACAAACGATTCAACAATCAGGCCATTTAACAAACAAACGATCAGACGTATAACACTAACAAAAACTAACATGGATTTAAAACTTGCGATCTTTCATCGCAAACTCTCTTAAGAAAGATTCTGTTTCTAACACGCGGCGCGGAGTTATTTATTCCTGTAGTCTTCTCACACAGACTATGGACTAACCTTTTCTGACTGCATTTTTGTTGTCCTTGGTTAATCCCACCAATACACATGTTTACCAGTTAAAAGGCTAACCTTTTCTGACCGTTTCATTTGTGGGTTATCCAATACAACATACAGTTACCAGTTAAAAGGCTTTTTTCCTTTGCTTCACCTTTTCTGACTGCTATTATGTTTTCATGGGTTAATCCTATACACAGTTACCAGTTAAAAAGCTGACCTTTTCTGACTGCTTCTTTTATGGGTTAATCCAGCACAATTTACACACAGTTACCAGTTAAAAAGATGACCTTTTCTGACCGCTAATTAGGTTTTTATGGGTTAATCCTATACACAGTTACCAGTTAAAAGGATGACCTTTTCTGACCGCTAATGATGTTTTTATGGGTTAATCCTATACACAGTTACCAGTTAAAAGGATGACCTTTTCTGACTGCTTCTTTTATGGGTTAATCCAACACAACCTACACACGGTTACCAGTTAAAAGGCTTACTTTTTCTGACTGCTTCATTTGTGAGTGATCCAACATAACTTTTACACAGTTACCAGTTAAAAGGCTTATTTACTAGGTTGCATTCGAAATAGTATATTCTTAGGAAAATAGCAACGACTCAATCTATTTAAAGGCCTCCAGTTTTCCATCAATTGCTAGTTAATTAATCAAAAATTTCCCTAATAATCACACTATTTCCAACCAACAATAGTAATACAAAGGGTTCCTTACCATAAATCCACTGGTAAGTTAAACAACGAAGAATCCAGCGAGTCTGTCCACTGATTCAAAAATAGATCCTGTCACCTTTCCTCCAGCCAGTGGCAGCCGGCCTCTATCAGAAACTGTGCTGAGAGGACTTCAGTTAGGAATCCTGGACTCCCCCGTGCACGGTTTCAGCTCCGATTCTGGAAGGTGGAAAGGACTTAGAATCCGGCTCGAAGGACCATTATGTTAGAAAAATTCTCTTAAAATTAGGCTCAGAGTCACTGGATACGATAAACACAAAACATTTATTTCTTGCAAGAAAGAGACAAGTCCGCACAAATCCACACAACCTGTCGGGAAGATCGCTCAGAGTTGTCTCCCGACAAAATGGTGCTCCAGCTATTTACGTTGTTTATGCTTGCTGATCACACAATGTTATGAGAAAAGGCCCTTTTTTCACCATTCATTATTATGGGAAGGAACATTCAATGTTATGGGA